>NW_015536541.1:844322-860642 GCF_001515605.1 Sinocyclocheilus anshuiensis
GTTAACCATTTAACAGGTTTTTACTGTAGCATTTTTACAGTCTTTTACCGTTAAATTCACGGTCATTTTTTACAGTGTACAAAGTGTTTTCAATAATTATACCCTTACAAAAATAAATAAAATGTCAATGAATAAATCTCTTGTGCTCTCATGCACATGCATCTATGGAAAGGACAGGAAAAAACATTTTAAAGAAGAAACTGATTACGGCGATTAATAATGACATTATGTCAGAGAACAAGTGCGCTTCGAACTGTACAGGTATGTGGATTTTACAACTGCAATTAGTTGTCCATCAAACTTCGTTGTGCTAAAGCTGAAACACACAACTGGAAATAAGTTAAAAAAGAGTTCAACCTATGACATTATGGAAAACGGATATACTGCCATTAAAAAGTTTGGGCTCAGTAAGATTTTATTATTTTTTTTTAATCAATGCTGTTTTTTTGTGCTTTTGATACATCAATGAATGTTTCTTGAGCAGCAAATCATGCATCATACTGCTAAATATGGCAGCTGTGCAGACTTACAGTTTGTTTATTTATTAGTGTGTGTTTTTTTCTTCTTCTCTTGAACAGGTATGTAAAACTAAACCAGCATGAATTTTTTTTTTTTTTTTTTTTTTTTTTTAAGATTAAGAAGCGCAATTTATACAACTAATTTTATTCCCCATTTGAAATATTTTATGAAAAAGCAACCTTGACCAACAATTTTGTCGATTTTAGTCTTTCCCTGTTAACAGAGATAGCAGTTATGCTGGCATGACTGGGAATAACTGCCTGAGATGTAACCAAAATGGCAGTCGAGTGAAATTACTTTGCTTACAGGGTATTTGCTTGTAAAAAGTGGACATGGCAACACTGTCTCTCTTCCATTTATTTCATTTTCTCTACCACTTTCACTCAGCAGGGTTGACTAATCTATTTCCTTTTCTCTGCCTCTCACCTGCTTAGTCATCCATTCCTTCCTTCCCCTCTTTATGTACCTCCTCCCACTACTCCTTTTCACTCTGCTTTCCTCTTTTTTTCCCGTTTCTTTCATTTTATCCTCTGACTTTTTCTCTCAATCTCATTCCTGCTCTCTAAAACACTTATCCTGTCATCTCTCGCCCTGTGTGTCCTTTCGAGCGCCCACGGTGGGCACAAAGGTCTGTAAGTGAGTGGTAATTGCCGTGCATTCTGAGTCAGAGCTTCTGATTTGAGACTGTAGGGTTCTTCAGGCCGCAGGCTGGACACACACTGACTGGCAGCTCTATTGTACCTTATCTAAGCCTTCCTTTGCTTCTTGCTGCGCATATTTTTTAGACGTTCAGGTTTTTTTTTTTTTTGACAGGGTTTTGAGGCTTGTGAAGTGGGTAGTTCTGATGCAGCTAGTCTGCTATTATTGAATATAAAGATTAAAAATATCGGAGGTAGAGGAAGAGGTTTACTGAGTCACTCATGTGGCCACTCTTACCAGCTGCTGTGGTGTAGCTTTTGCAGTAGGGTAGAAAGCAGTAGAAAGACCTCTGTTGCCACCTGGTGTTGATGAGGAGGAACAGCATAATTGACATATCACATTATGTGACCCAAATCTGATCTAATTTTTTCTCCCTCACATGTGACACAGAGTTTAGATCACAATACAAATCACATTTTCAAATGTGATCTGGGTTACTTTCATATATTATTATTAATAATAATAATAATAATATAACACACACAAACACACACACACACATATGTTATCAGACAATAAAAAAAATACACGTTTAAAATCCATCAACAAGCCCTCTGATAAGTATCCAATTTACAAATATTGAGGATATATTTACATATATCAGTGCATAATATATTTTTAACAAATAAATATGGAAAGGCGTGTTAGACCTCATTAATATATAGACCTGTTAACAACAATAATAATAAAAAATAATAATAATAATAATAAAATAAAAAACTACTTTAAAAAGGCCTAAAAAATTGTCACTGGCAAAACATTTAATTATAATATAATTACAGATTAGCATAAAAAAAAATATGTACTTTGACAAAAATATATATAGTCAGAATACACAGGTAATTTTCAAGTAGTCGTCAGTAAAGAAATATGCTTTTTGTGTCCAGATGGTGTATCACATTGTCTGAAATCATAGTGACTGAAATTTTCAACTGTGATCTGGGGTATTTTCATGTATATTATAATAATTTTAAAAAAAAATCTATATATAATCCAGATATCAGATTTCACATCTGATAAGTATCCAATTTATTGTTAATTGTCCTTCAGATCCCATTAAAATATGGATCTGTGAACATTAAAATTGTACACTTTTAAAAGCCCTCAAAAAAAAAAAAAACGGTCACTGGCAAAACATATTATTATTCAATTAAATATTAGTGATAAATATGTTGCTTGAGGGAAAAAAAAAATACACAGCCGTTTTTGAATAGCCAACAATGCAGAGAGAGGCTTTTTGTGTCCAGATGGTGTAGTTACAACTTCTACCAGTAGGGGCAAAAGGGTCAAACCTTGACCCATCAGAGTTTTCCATCTGAGACTGACGTAAAGTTTTGTTATTTCTATCTAAATAACCTTACTCTGTTTGTGTTCAGGGGAAGGACCCTCTTTATGCCCAGATCAACAAGGGGTCTCACTAGAGTCAGTCCCGTCCCCCTCACAACTTCCTCCGTTACTCCCCTCCGCAAGGAACGAGAGGGACAGACTCTCTCCATACCACTTTGTTTCTTTCTCACTGTGTTTTCTGCACATGACAGCGGGGCATTGTGGGTGATTTCAAGCCTTATGAGCCCAGCTCTGCAGCTTCATTCATTCTCTTCGTCCTACTTCCAGTTTCTGACTCTATAGAGACCGCATTACGGGAAACTCTCGAGAGAGGTGCCTGTCAGACCCCCAATCACGCATCCGACCGAGAGCCTGAGCGCCATCGGACCACCGGATCCATCTGTGACTTATGCGATTCATCCATTTGGGTTCGTTTGGTTTTCCTCTCCCACATATTTGAGATTCTGCTGCTAGAAAGCTATGCAGAGCTAAAAAACAAAACCCACATCTTCTCTCTCCATGGACCCTTCGGATGGAGAACAGACACGAGGAGCGACTTTTGCCAAATCTAAGATTTCGGAGCAGCTGAATCTGAATGGGGAACTCGAGGGTACGAACATTGCAAACACATGCAATCAAACTGTTCCTTCTCTATAGCTTTTGTACAATACTAATGAGAAAAAACAAAAACATGAAGTTGAAATGGAATTTTTATTTTATAAGTCAAGTGGAGCCCTTGAAGTCAACTTTAGATGTGTTTTAGGGGTAAACATGGCTTTAAAATCTGATCGTTGGTTTGCCAAACTGATTTTGTAAATAATAATAATAATTATTATTATTGATAATAATAATGACAGTGACGATGATGATGACAAATAGTAAATGATAATACTAATGGTTCTGATTATAATAGTGTTAATTCCATACTGTGGACTTCCGTGCCATAAAATAGGCTGGCCTTAGTGATGCAAACTCCTCATGAAACCCAAGCAATATTAACATGTGTCCCAAACTCCCAGCGGTTTATGTTGCTTTCTCATGATCAAAGCGTGTCGTCGGTCTTTTGATTTCAGCAGGATGTGTGTTTTTAAGCGGCCTGAAACAAACTCGAGAGACTGTTAATATGTTTTTAATGCCTGAAAGGGTCCATTGGTAAATAGTTTGGTGTCATATTTGTGTGATCTCTTTTGGTTTGTTGTCAAGGTGAAGCTGGTAACTATGATGGAGAAAGACCAGAGCTTCTCAACGTGTATGTTAATGCAGCAATCACAAATATGGATGTAGACGATCACATAGACATACATCTTCATGCAGACACACATTCACAGAGACCTTAAAGTCAATATGACAAGTCATGTTAGTCCAAAGAAAAAAAAAGTATTCTTATTCTGTCCTCAAAGTGTTAAACTTCCATTTTGATTAACATAACCAAGCTCAAACAAGCAGCCTTTAAAATCCTGACATTAAAGCCGGTTAATTAGATTTGAAAACCATTGTTACAATTGCTACAATCTGACATGTAATGCCCACTTTTCACAATTCACTCAATTCCCAATGTGAAGTCCTGCCTTGTTGTATCTTGTTGAATATCCTGTTTTACTGAGAAATATGTCACAATAAGACTAAAATGGGTTGCGAAGGCCGTTTCACGTTGGCTTTTGGGCCGTCTGATCGCATTAAAACACACCAGAATATCTGTCTGTAATCCAACCTCCAATCAGAGAAAATCACCATGAATGACATCTGTTTTCATTGCATCTGAAAAGCTCAGAGCATTCCATTACTGTGACAACATCTTCCTCCTATTTTATGGCCAGAGTCCCATTTTAATTTCCAATTAAAGCAGTTTTGGACCTTCAAGATCTAAATTTTGAGGATTAAGAAGATGAGGGTGAAAATCAAGGTGAATGGGAGTCCTTACAATTTCAGTACATTTCTATTTTGCCTTTACCTCAGCGAATGGTTTGGTCATGTAAAAGGACACATTATTTTTATCTTGATGATAATGACATTCTACAGTGGATTTTTAGAGCATTTTTTTATTTTCTCTTGATTTACGTAACCCACCATGTAATACTGTTACCAATAAACACATCCCAAAATGTTGCTCTGCCTCTCTGCCTTAGCAAAAAATCTCTTATAAAGGGGTGCAGTAGAAAAGCTGTTTTACTCTACATAAGGGTGGATCGCTCTTTTTGAGATCACATGACCAGCTGAGTACTACTCTTCGTAACCCACGTTATGAGGCACTTCATGTTAAAGGAAAAAGATAAATAACCATGGGCGTGAACAGGATGTTTCTAAAATGACATTAAAGGGGTCATATGATGCTTTTTTAAAGATCATTATTTTGTGTATTTGGTGTAACAGAATATGTTGACATGCTTTAATGTTCAGAAAACACATTATTTTTCAAATACTGTACATTATTGTATATTTCCACATAGTGAGGTAGATATGCGGGGGCGTGATTGAACGAGCCGTTTTAGGGGGGCGTGGCAGAGTTTTAAATTTGATAAAGAATATCTCTTTGGTTTTGAGACTTTAGTCTTTGCAACTTCAGGGATCTTATCTATGCACAATCAGCTTTTAACACTCCAAAGAGAAAGGAAAACTTGAAATCGCATCATATGACCCCTTTAATAACTTTTGCTTTTATGCAATATTGCATCCACACCACTAGGTGGCAGGACAAATTTCAGTACTACAGTTGTATCTGCCAGTGAAACACAAACTCATTTAATGAGTGTACCTTATAGGGTAGTAGACACATTTTGCAAACTTTTGCCATTCTTATTAATATGCCTACATAAAAAGTAATCAAATTACCACTTGTTTCTTCTACATTCAATCATAGGCTTACTAGATTTGGAAGAGAACAATATCCAGTTGTTGAAATGCTGTTTCAGAGGTTGAATTCTCTAGCCACACAATCTAATTTAGATTCTGTATGTGAATTGAATCACTGAACTGGAACTTTGCCAGATAAATAAGCACATACATATTTAAATTCACTCTCACTTGCTTATAGCGAAAATGTCTGCATTAGGCCTGCTTTGTTCCACAGAAACTTGTTTCAAGAGCAGTTTTATGATCACATTTTTAACACATTGCTAATCTTCATGTCAGTCATGACTGCAAATGTTGTGATCAAATGTAGTCATCATGATCATTTTTGTGGTTCAGAGGTCAAATGCATGTTTTATTCTTCGAGCATTAAGATCCCCCTGTTCTGCAGCAGTGATTTACTATGATAATATGCTCCAATATAGGGTCATTGAGTGCTAAATTAACTGTATCCTTTTTTTTCTGTGAATTTTGTAGTCAGAACTAGACATCTAGGAGATATCTATACAGAAATTTGCTTTCTAAAATAAAGCCACCAGAAGAAATATTCACTTGAGTGAAAAGTGTGACAACTAGCCCCGGTCTCTATGTACAGATTTATGTCTTTAAATGTAATTCAAATTAAATGAGCTAACTCTGAAGTCAGCAGATTAGATTTTTGACAAGGGAGAGACACGTCTCCTCCTGAGAGTAAATGTGAATGTAATCACAAGAGGTGTGAACAATGTTGACCAATATTTTTATGTTCAATATTTTTATGTTACTTCTAGGCTACCTGCAGTAAAGACGTAATGAGAGTTTGATTTCGGCTGTTTGACAATAGAAGCGTTTCCTTCATTTCTGTGGTTCTTGACTGACTGCATTCTTTGAGAATGAAAACAGTCCTTTGCTGGCGTTCAGTGAAGTGATTTGTTTGACAAGACATTCCTTTATCTCGTCATTAGCACATGAACACGCTCATCAAACCTCATTCCAGTTTCAGGGCCATTGGGCGAGTTCTCACTCTACATGCTATTTATCTTCTGACAACTGCGACACAACACCATTTTAGTTGTACATGCTGGATCATTTTGAATCATAAAGGAATAACTCAGTGGATTATTAATTATGAGGGGCTGAGGAGAGCGAAGTACCACTTTTTGACAAACTCCTGGAAGCCTTTGAGTCAGAATGATGGAACAGGTAAGAAACTGAGACATGAATTTTGTTCTGTTATCAACTTTTGAGTGTGATCTAGGCTTTATTTTTCCCATATGGATTCCTCAAACACAAAACAATGCATGAATTAAAATTTTATATTGGACAATTGTGAAGAAATATTGGACAAATGTCAAGTTTTGGACATGTATAATGTTTTTTTTTGGAAATACTTCATTTTGGAAGGACTATGCTATTCTTTGAAATATCATGTAAATACAATAAATATGGTAATTGTTCAGTACCATGGTATTACAATCGCTTTTGTAAGAGTTTCCGATACCGAAAATCAGTTTATTGATTTATTGACATTTTATTGACACCAGCTTATTGTCAATCCATATGTCATACTATTGTTTGAAAGAACCACAATTTGCTTAACAAGGCTCTTTCACCGCAGCTTATTGATTTCCATTAAATGTTGTTGTACGTTTTGACATTAACCAGTGCAGTTTTAATTATTAAAATGTATGAAATCTGATTGGACACTGATAGTGTGTCATTACATGGCCTTCCAATTCCTGTAAACACATGAATGTTGTTGCTTTGTTTGTTAAGCTCTGAGATTTTGCTGAAAATACTAACATGTCATATGCATTCCATATTGCAATGTAAAGCAATGTTTAACATTTACTACATTTTATACATCAGGATGAATCAATAGACTTTAAAACCCTGAAGGCACGGTTCCAGGGTGAAAACGGTCTGAAGATCCAGACTAAACCTGCCCTCCCAGAGAAACCCAAAACCATCCCTCCATCAACAAAAGTCAGCAATCCCATGATCTCATCCATCAATACTGCTGTGCAAAAAGGGACGTTTCAAGCACCACGTGTCGTCTTCAAACAAGACAAAAATCTCAATCGCCAGCTCTCTTCACCTGGGGGATTAAAGACCAGAGAGAACCAACCCATCAATAATGATGAACTGCTGGATAATATGCAGAAGAAGGAGGTCAACACTGTTAAGCAGAATCTGAAAGACAAGAATCTTCCGCTGGTTCTGCCTGTAGCTCCAAAAGCCAAAACTCCAGAGCCTGATTCCAGCCCACGTACACCTGTGTCCACTTCACCAGTCAAAGTGACGACACCCAAAAAATTAGTATTTACCCCTCAAAAAACTAGCAAAGATGAATGTGAGAAAATAGACCCTGTGAAAGAGGTAGACACTACCAAAAAGTCTCTGAAGGACAGGAATTTTCCAATGGTTCTGCCAGTGGCTCTGAAAAGAGCTGAAAACCCAGAACCTGAACCCAGTCCACTTACAACTGTGTCCATTCCACCAACCAAAGTGTCCACAACCAAGAGTTTTGTATTTACTCCTCAAAAAACTAACCAAGATGAGAATGAGAAGGCAGACACAGTAAAAGAGGTCGACATTACCAAAAAGTCTCTGAAAGAGAGCAATCTTCCACTGGTTCTGCCAGTGGCTCCAATAAAAGCGGATACCCCAGAGCCTGAACCCAGCCCCTATAGACCTCGGAATTCCACACCCAAGACTTTTGTGTTTACCACTCAAACAACTAGCAAAGATGAGAATGAGGAGGCAGATACAGTGGAAAGACCACCACCAGCTAGTCATACCCCTGCTCCAAGTCACCCAGCTCCTGCTGGGCCAGCTGTAACAGCAAATCCCCCTACTCAAAGTGTTCCTGTTGTCCCTAAGGCTGTTGTACCTTCTCGGACATCGACTGGAACACCTCCTGTCCCCAACATTCCTGCAACAAGTATTCCAGCTCCAATCTGTTTGACCTCTGCAAGCCCTGAGCCAAAGATTCCCGAGCCAAAGATTCCTGAACCAGCCATCCCAACATCAATCATTCCCTCTCAAGCTGTTCCTAAATCAAAGCCAGAAAGCTCTATTTTAACTCTTCCTGACACTGAACCTCTTAAACCAAATATACATATGCTCAGTTTATCAGAAGTATTTCCTCCCCCTGAAGGAAGTCCACCTCCAGAATTCACTGATATTCCACCCCCTGTTTTTGATGAAGACTTTCCAGATGGAGACTTTTCTGAGCAAGCTATACCCACTCCAGCAATACATACATCTTTCGCCCCAGTTCCCACGAGTCCAGTTATCTCCAGGTCCCCTGCCCCATCCACCCCTCCAGCAGTATCTCCAGGGCCCTTGGTGAATCCTTTAGAATATACACCTGGTCCAGTCTCAAGCCCTCCTCCAGAAGTTCATACTCCTACTGCACCTATAGACGTGTTACTGGAGAATACAAAACCTATTAACCCAGAGAGGTCTAAGGAGGACCAGTCCTCAACCAAGCCACTTTCAGCCCTCTCAGCCTTGGCAAGAGCAGAGGAGATGGCCTCTGTAAAAAGGTCACCACATGATAGCCGTGTATTTAACCTTCTGGAAAGGGCCAAGAGAAAGTCCACAGTGAGTCCACTGGGTACCACACCTGAAAATACATCTATACCTGAAAATACAACCCTAGTTGAGACAGCTACACCAGAGAAACCTCTGCCTGAAACTCTTACACCTCTGCCTGAGACTGCCACAACTGAGGTGACCCAACCTAATCTAGCTCCACCTGAAAAAGTCTCACCACAACTTGCCACAGCTTTAGAAACATTGCCTGAGGAAGCCCCACCTGTACCAGAAGTATTTGATATCCCTAACCTCCCTCCAGTTGACTATGTGGATCATACTCTGTTGCCAGCTAAAACCCACCTACCTGAAACTGCTGAGGTTAATGGCTTTGATCACAGTAAGTATCTATTTAAAGCAGGGTTCACACTGTACAATCTTAGCCACGGTTTTGCTGTCTGAGATAAATTTCGTCCAAGGTAGAAGGTTTCTCTTGTTGTAGGGCAGTCATGTATGAATAAGTGTGACATTTGCACAGATGGATGCTTAATTGACTTTGCAAAAGAGTCTCAGACGAAGTTCTGGCAGTTTCAGAAATGTTATGCAGTATTGCTCTTCCTAAGAGCACAAAATCTTAATCAGCTGTGTAAAACAGTGTTTAAATACCTTTTTTGCCCTTGAGAAGTTAGGTGGATTCCATACTTCAGGATTGGTATGCAAGATATGTAAGGCTATTGTAGCTATGTTGGGTAACATATCTTTCATAATCAGAAGACAAAAAATATTCTGTCTCAAGGAAATATCTGTGAAACTGGGCCATTTTAGTTTTCAGTTAAACTAAATGCTAATTAGGCTTACATACAGTATATTCTAATAAGCAATTGTTGTAACTAGACCATATTTCTCATAGTTTAGAAACATCTTTACAGAGAAAATAATTGTTTTCATTACAGCCTGAAATTGAAATGACCTCTACTGTCAATTATGTGGTATTAAATATGATTACATCACCTAAAATTGTGAAAATACACAATTCACTCTGCTCACTATAGTCTTGTGTATTTGATTAGGCTTATAAGTATAAACATCATGCTTGCTCCATTTTCATTCCATAGTCCTGTGCTACCTGCTGTTTCCTTGACCTCGCCATTTTCATCGGCTTTGCAGACATAACTTTCTCAGTTCACTATCTATTCCTCATTCTTCTTCTTGAGGCGTATTATTTTTGTCTTTTTTGTTCTTGCTACTTTCAGAATGCAATAAATGCATGCAAAAATTACACTTGTCTTTACAATAAAAATATCCAATGAACATCAACAAGATAAATTTACTTAAGTGAAATTGCATTAGAAAGCAAGACTAGTTTTCATAAAATATATTGAATTAAGTTTGGCACATTTTCTTGTTTTAAGTAAACACCTTTCTTTATTTTGATTCATTCTTAAAACGTTTTGGTCATTTCATAGATGCAGTTGTAGAGGTTCTGTTTATGTATGTCTTGGTGGTGGTGGTCCATGGTTGTCCATGCTAGTATTTATTGTCTTGTTTCTGCAGGGGTGGTTACAGTGGTCAAACCAGTGAATCCTCCTCCCCCGCCACCCAGAAGGACTCTGCCAGCCACTCCCATTGTGGATCCCCCACTTGAGAAACCAACTCAGTCTCCTGCCAGAGACTTCCAGATTCCCACAATACCATCTGAACCTCTAGAAACACATGGTAACATAATTACTCCAAAAATCTGAAACTCTATGCCAAGTGTTTGTCCACTAAATAAATAAATGAAAATTTTTCTTCTTCAGAAGAGTCACTATACGACAACTCATTCGAGAGTTATGAAGATGCTGAGGAACCTGAGGCTCCAGCACTTTCATCCTTTAGGCCTCCATCAGTACCATCATTAGCTTCAAGTACCAAAAGGCCGGTTTCAGTTCATGAGGAAGCCTTCCTGAAACAGTTGAGGCCAAAACAACAGTTGAAAGAGGATGTGTTTCCGAACATGGATAGAGATGTGGATTATGGGTCTATGAACTCTGGCTCTCCATATCCAGAAACTCAAGCTGCAGTGCATCAGGACTCAGTGCGAAGCTCACCTGCCTTGACTCCATCAGGGTAAGCCATTAAATTCATGATAATTCAGTATGGCTACAGAAAAAAAATGTATATATGTTATCGGTATTGAACACTGAGTGACATTTTTGTTTCTGACTTTCCTCCAGGACCCTTGAAAGAGGTGACAATGTCTTTGAAGATCAATCAGACAGTAAAAAAGGCAAAACAGCAAAGACTAAGAAACAGAAAGGGCCTCCAAAGAGTAAGTGGAAGAAGTCTTCACTAAAGTACTCCTTTTTTTTCTTCTTGTTTTCCTCAGGTTCTTCAAAAACTATGTGTGTGTGTGTGTGTGTGTGTGTGAGTATATATATATATATATATATATATATATATATATATATATATATATATATATATATATATATATATATATATATATATATATATATATATATATATATATATATATATATATATATATATATATATATATATATATATATATATATATATATATATATATATATATATAATCATTAACACATTCATTAAAGATCAAATTTCCTTGAAGCTAAATTTGGAAGATATGAAGACTTGTTTAAAAAAAAAATACTTTTATATAACAATTATTTTGACATTAATACAATTTACAATATAATTTATGCTTAAAACAAGAAAAATAATTTGCCATATGATGTAAAATAATCTGAAATCAGGTCTTTTATTCTTACATGATTTTGCTTCTCAAGTACATGATCTTATTTGTTTAATGTTATTTAATGTTTAGATATTTAACTGGAAACCAGGACAAAAACAGGATTTTTTTATTTTTATTTTTTTTTGCTGTGTAGTTATTTATATTCCCAGTAATCTCATCTCTGATGACCTTCTGATTCACAGAAACGATAAACACACAGGAAATTGTCATGTCGTTAGTTTATTTTAGATTCTCTTCTATCTTCAAAGTATTCTACTCACTGACGTATGTTTCCTATTGTTTGAAACCTAGATCCATATGCTGATACACCGGCAGTGGTAAGTTTTACCGTTGTTGTTGTTTAAAATTGTTTTAGAATAACAGTTTAAGGTCTTACGGTTGATGTCAGGACCTTATGATTGCAGCATTTGTAGCATTATCACCTATTTTTCATATCTTCTTATTGTATGTTCTGTATTTTCAATGATCTGTTCAAGCATGTTGTCTTTTAATTCTAATCTATTAATCACCCCAACCTTTTCAGGTGGAGGAGGCTCCCAAGAAAAGCTTGTTCGCCAGGTTTGTAGCAGCAATTTATTTTTAATTAGCAAATTCACAATATTAAACTGTGTCTACATTCCCGAAACATCTTATCTGAATGTAATGATGAAAGTCTTCAATCCACAGGAAGAACTCAAGAAAAGTGGCAGATGACAAAGAACTAAAGAAAAAGGAGAAACAGCGAGAAAAGGAGAAAGAGAAGGAGAAGGAAAGAGAAAAGAAGGAGCAGAAAGAAAAAGAAAAGAAAGAAAATGAAATGAGGAAAAAATTTAAGGTAATTTATTTTTTTTTGCTTTTTTTTTACGTCAGTATTTGTGCTAGCACTAATAATTCTGCACGATTATTGCTTATTAAACTCTCAAAATCCAGTACTTATTACAATCCACATCCCACTCCTCAAGCAAAATCAATAGGTGCACTTGCCATCACTAAAACCCGATAGTTTTAATAATCAAACATGAAATGAGCCGTACATTTCAACTTCTCGCTAACAGCCAGAGTCCTTTTTTAATGCACATGGCAAGGTCAGTTAAGTGATGAGCACATGCTAATGTAACTGTCTGTGTGTGTTGATGTTTAATGCAGATCACAGGCCAGGAAGAGCCCATTTATCATGTTAAGGTGATCGAGGACTGTAAGGGCCGTAAAAACGACCTACCGGTGAAGATTGGAGACACCGTGAGCATCATCCGCACCAACAGCTGCCCTAAAGGAAAATGGCTGGCAAAGGACAGCAACAACAAATGTGAGCTAAACACACACAACAAATACACAGCCGACAAACACAAGAATTAATTTAGCGCCATTATGCGCATATCTTTGCTCTTGCACAAGTCGCAAATAATTAGCATCACGCTAAATGAGTTTAACAGATAAATGAGGTGCAGAAAATAAGCATTGCTATAAATTTACCCTGATAAGGACTAAATGCCTAAGTAGATCTGTCACTGAGCAAGCAACTGAACGAGTCCTTGCGCTTTGACTTATCTGTAAGCGCTTATCTCATTTTTCTGATGCTTCCGCTGGAATGTAGATTGGCAATGTGCTGTGTGTTGTTTTTCAGACGGCTATGTTCCGGTGGAGAGTGTGGATTTGAACATCAATGGCATTATGGAGCTGGGGAAGATGACAACAGCATCTAACAGATCCAAAGGCAATGGACACAAGGACCCAGAGGCCACCAGTACAGGCAGCAGGTAGTCATAGAAAAACTAGGCTTGCAACAACCCGCTAAGCTAGCATTGGTTGCTAAAAAATTATCTTGATCTGCAGTTTACAAATGGAAGAGTAATTTTTTTCCATCTGTGTTTTTAGGACCTCAGAGCATTATGGCATGAACCATGAGAGCTGTAAGTACCTTCTTTTTGTTTATTTTATTTATAATATGCGTTTTAACCAGTCATGACCACAGTAAGCAACATGATATTTTATTGATTACTTTCTGCTGTGTTGTACTAACTAGCCCCGCCCACTGTGAAATTTCATTGGCTTAAAATCCCGCCTCCACACTATGCATCAAATATTCTCTGATTCACTTTGATTGTACTATAGTAAGACTATGTTTTTTTGGACACTACTTTAATAGTAATACCATCTTGAAGCACCATGGTATATACAGTATTAGAGTACTATGGTATTTTTGTCTGCTAGATCTGATACAGTACCATAAGTGAACCATGGTATCAGTACAACATACTGTATTTTCATAAGGGGAATGTCTCTGGTATTTTCTGTTTTGGATGGTTATGTTTTATAATACAGAATAAAAATCCTACTCCAGACATAAATTGCAATTTGTAATTTTATTTTATTTTATTTTATCAGTCTCAGAAGACAGTGAGGAGTGGACCTGTGATGATGACGACGACCCTCTGTTTGGCTCTCCTAATGAAACAGCACACATGTAAGTATTACCTCATGTGGGTATTTGCCATTTTTGGTACTTAGTAACAAAGCTTGACTGTTAAGCTATTGTATTGTTTACAAGGGGTGTATGTTCAATCTTTCAGGGCGCTGAATCAGTCACATGCCACACCAGCTCAAGGTGAGTCACTGATGAGGCATGATTGAAAAATGTTCACAGGAGCACTACCAACTGGAAACATCCAAGACTATATTAACTATATTAGTCATTATAGATATATAGAGTATATCATTCACTTTTTCAGTCACATTTATGGAAGCACATAAGCAAAAAAAAGTCACACTTTGGTAAATGATAACTATGACATTAAAAGTCAGAATTATGACAAAAGTTAAAATCAAGAAAAAAAAAGAAAAGGTGGTGAGGGGAGAGGGTGGGGGGGATACTGACAAAAACATAATTATAAAAAGCTGAAATTTTGACCAAAAGACGACTGATATAAAAAGTTGAAATCATGACATAAACAATCAGAATTATGACCAAAAAGAATTATGATGTAATATGTCATAATTATGACATAAAAAGTCAAAATTATGACATGGATAGTTATAATAATGACATAAACTGTAAAAAAAAGTTCGGTAAAAAGTCGAAATTATGACAAAAAAACAATTATGTCGTAAGTTGAAATGATGACCAAAAAATGTTTATGACATTAAAAGTCAAAATTGACATTAAAAAGTCATAATTATGACATAAAAGGTCAAAATTATAACAAAAATGCAATATTATACACTAAAAACTCTTAATTATGATGTCATGAAGTCAAAATTATGAGATTCCAAGTCATAAATATGAAATAAAAAGCCATACTTATGTTAATAATAATAATAAATTATAAGAATAAGAATAATAAAGAATAAGAATTATTATTATTATTATTAATTTGTTGATTAATTTTTTTGTCTGTGGTTTTTTTTTTTCAGACCAACGTGATTCAACTTATATGAACGCGCAGTAAGTTCTATTCTATTCTATTCACTAAAATGACAGGTCATACTTCTGTACTACCTTTGATCTGTAATAATCTGTTTCACATTAAGAAGAACATAAGAATAAGCATTTGTTTATTGTGTGTTGCAGAGGAAAACAGGAAGCGATTCAAAAACTCTCCACATTCTTTATGCAACCTAAGATGCCCTCTCAGCCTCTACCACGAAACAACAGCCCAGTGTAGGCCATTACTTTAGTTATTGTCTACTTCCTTTGAATCCACTAAAGATCACTTACCGTAAACGATAAGATTACAGGATAGCAACTAATCTCTACTTCCTGTTTCCTTATTTGGCTGTTTGTGCATCAAGAATGCCAGAGCCCACACCAGGTATGTGTTGACACTCTAAACCTGAATTACATAAACAGTCACATCTACCCACACTCACTTTTTTTCTCCTACTTCTCCACTTCTCTGTTACCACTTGAAGAGGATCCTGACAGCTCGTAAGTGTTCTCAAATGATGTACAATACAAGTTCTCACACATAACACAGTCAGTAATTCACGAGATGTCTTTTCTCCGCAGGAGTATGTGATCAGACTGGTTTCACATGAATATTTGAGATGTTTTTTTCAGAAACCATGTCTCATTCCATCAGTCTGTGCAGCCGCTGTGCTAACTGCTAACTAGATGTTGTTGTTATTGTCTATTTCCTTCAGAAATAAAGAAGAAGAAGATTTAGATGTGTCAGACCTCCAGATTCTTCCTCCTCCGGACCTGTATGCCGACATCATAGCTGGAGACCCCATGCCTATTTACAGCAAGTACGTACACTGAACATCTTGAGTGATCTTTTGTGACAACATGCCCCAATAGCAGAACATGTTGTTGCACTATATGGGGTAAGTCGTCACAATGGATCCAGACATTAAACAGCTTATTATTGAAGTATAGGCAAACAAAGTAAAGTGTAACAAAAAATGCAAACTACAGTTTTGGACTGCAAATATCTAAATTATATACACTAGGGTTCAAATTTTTGGAGTCTTTAAGATTTTGTTTATGTTTTTGAAATAAGTTTCATATGCTCACCAAGGCATTTATTTGATCAAAAATACAGTAAAAACAGTAATATTGTGAAATATTATTCAAAAAACTGTTTTCTATTTTAATATATTTTACAATGTAATTTATTCCCGTGTTGCAAAGCTGAATTTTCAGCATCATTACTCCAGTCTTCAGT
>NW_015536541.1:862000-875923 GCF_001515605.1 Sinocyclocheilus anshuiensis
TGCAAAGCTGAATTTTCAGCATCATTACTCCAGTCTTCAGTGTCACATGATCCATCAGAAATCATAGAAATCAAAGAAACATTTCACATTGTCTCAACTGAAAACAGTTTTGCTGCTTAATATATTTTTGTGGAAAACATGATACTTTAATGAATAGAAAGTTCAAAAGAACAGCACTGATTTGAAATAGAAATTTTTGTGAAATTATGTCTTTACTGTTGCTTTTGATCACTTTACTGCATCCTAACAAAATAAAAGTATTAATTTCTTTAAAAAAAAAACTCTTACTAACCAAAAACTGTAGTGTATATATATATATATATATATATATATATATAATTATACATACATTTAACATTTAAAACATGCTAAAATTGCCTCAAATAAAATGTGACAACTAGCCCCTGTCTAGCTTGTATAGTCACATGGAAAGATTATTCTCAAACCTTTTTTTATTTCCTTGCTTGTCTTTTAACATGCGGAGCTGGCTTTAAATTTGACCCTAGTCATTCATAACCTCTGGCCTTTTTAAGCTCCAATGATGTTTAATGACATTTTAGAGTCCTTTTAGACATTTTAGATTTTGTCTATTCTAGGCCAATCAAACTCATCTCAAAATAGCCGAATAACTCTGGCTGCAAGAGGGAAAGATGGACTGCTCTGGATCTTCACGGTTTCTGAGTTCATAACCCTCCTGTGTGCTGCGTTTTGATGAGCAGCACAGTAAATGTCACCCACACAAGCTCAAGAGGAGACGTGTCTGTCAAGTGGGAAGAATTATGTTTGTGATTGTGCATCAGTAAGTGGCTGCAGGCGAGTTCTTCTATATTGATGTATATTATGTTCAATCTGTAAAAAAAAAAAGGCCCTTGTATGGTGTGGTGAGAAGCTCTTCAGATTATTTAAACCATTACATCGAAGTGTTAGTTCTGTGGCAAAGACAGTCTATCTAGTCTGAGGTTGTCTGATGATTTTAAGAGATTAATTATTCAACAACTGACAGATCAAAATGACAGCTTATGCATGTTAAAACATCTTTACATTTGGGTTTGGTTTTAAAGTACAATGCAATGTCAACATTAAAATGCAGTTCCTAAGTCAGCATTATTTTTGTGGTATCATTTGCTTAGAAGTTTAGGATTGCAACCTAAAGGTTTATATAATCAAACTATGCATTTGTATTAGAGTAACTAGTATTATATTATTCGTGTTATATTTTACATGCAGTCCTTTATGTTTAAATATTCCCAGTCTTCGGGGCTACTCTGCATTAGGGAAAATATGCTGATGCTTGTAGTGCAAGTTTAAGTGTTGTTTATTTTGTAATTCTACTACATGTACTAGGTTTTCTGGAGAAGACAATAAATGCCACAGTTGTGTATCTAATTCTAAATTGTTGCTCTGTTTATGCTGAAAAGTTTTCCACGATTTTTCCAGTAGCTGATTACTGGTTGGTTGGTTAGTTAAATAAATATTTGAATATTTAAGATGATTTTTTTTTAATATTTTACATAATTATAAAATCGAGCAATTTACACTATCTTAAAAAAGCTGAATTTTCAGCATCATTACTCCAGATCCTTCAAAAATCATTCTAATATGCTGATTTGATGCTTAAGAGAATGTCTTAATATTATCTTATTATAATATTTTGCTTGAAAACAGCTGTGCTGCCTAATATTTTTATGGAAATATATTAACATTTTTTTTCAGGATTCTTTGATCAACATAAAGTTCATATAATAGAATCATCTATAAGTTGTTGATTTGCTATTGTTTGACAATATAATATTACATCATCAAAAACTTTTTTTTTTTATATAAATCAAAATCAAAACAAAATGCATATACCGCTTTATTTTCTTTTCAACAAAAAATTTAAGTGCAAATCAGAACAGGAACACCATGCAGTGCATAACTTTTAAAATACAAACCGCACACAGACAGGAAGTGACATGCACACGTGTACATTACAGACATGTAGACACTGACAGGCAGAGGTCATCTGCCGAAAACACATTATTCTCATGTTTCACACATACAACACTACACTGGAGAGACAGGGAGGGTATAACATCAAGCACAAATGCCTCTACATAGACAAAAAAACACTGAACATGAACTGAAGCCATGGCTGTAGCACTAATGCCCCTGTCAAACTAATGGGGGCCATAAAGTTTCTGACCAGTTTCTACAAAACACAGCTATAACGCTGATATAACCGATATTAAACTTTTGCTATCTGGTCTCTAAATATGACAAATACTAACCCCAACTGCATGAAGCGTGCACACATTCCTGCAATTCCCATACAAATCTGCCACTGATACTAAAGGGATAGTTCACCTAAAAATAAAAATTCTGTCATCATTTGCTCACCCTTCACTTGTTCCAAACTTGTATCTTCTGTTGAACACACACTCAAAAAAATATATATTTTGAAGAATGCTTGTTACCAAATAGTTGCCAGTAGCCATTGACTTCCATAGAATGAAAGACAGTGGCTACCATAAACTGTTTGGTAACGAGCATTCTTCAAAATATCTTCTTTTGTGTTCAACAGAAGAAAGAAACTCATACAGGTTTGGAACAATATGAAGGTGAGTTGTTTATAAAAATCATGTCATTTTGGGGTGATCTATCCCTTTAATGTAGTAGCAAAGTCCAGCAGCAGGGGGCGATAAACTCCCTAAACTATTTTGTCAAGTTTTACTTTTTTTCTCCAAAAAACTCACACTGATCCTCAAAGTGACCAGGAGTGAACTTGGGATTTGTGGGGAATGCATACAGGCTTTAAATTCTGGGAGGAATTTCAGACTGTGCTATATTGTTTTCCACGAAAACAACACCATAATCCAGTCAAATCTTCACCAGAAATCACAAAAAAACAACAACAAAAAATTAGAGGTATCATATCTATTGCATTTCATATAAATGATATGAAGTGATTTGTGTGAGAACTTTCCATCTTTCTGTTTTACATTCAGTTAAAATGGTAGAACTGCAGCCGTGAATCATAAAAAATACAGCATACTTATACAAAACACACAAACGCTCTGCTCATGCACACAACGCTAGCCATTCAACCATTCCTTACAGCACAAGACAGAGGGGTAGATTCAGGAAGACCATCACATTTATACAAATACAATTAGTGAATTATTAATTATGAACCAGCAGGACCGCAGATGAAAATGACTAAGAGATATAGCTTGTTCCTAGTTCAAAACAAATAAAAATGGTTGATTCAAACGATTCAGATCTATTGATTGAACCATTGATTCTCTTTTTTGGCTGCCGTGTTTGATTGAATGATTTTTCATTGTATATAATCTGTATAAAGTATTCACTCCTCTCATTTTCAGTCATGCACTGCTATTTCCCGGCTGGCTGTGTTGTAGTTGTTCATTCATACACGTTGACACAAAGACATACAACAAATCCACTTTCTGAATCCCCACTGAAATCCACCTTCTTATGTCGTTTGTTCACAAACAACACTTAAGAGGTGAGCTTAAATAAAGAATAAATGTGTAACTAATAAATACATTGGATCTACTCCATACAAACAACCACACGCATAAACAAATATGTTAAAGCATATTCGATTAGAAACAATAAAGTTCACAAATCATCTGTTTAAGGCATCTCAGGGAAGGGGGTCACGTGGCGCACTCTTGGCTTGGGTCACTTTATGTGTTCTCATCAGATACACACCACCTATAAAATGTTTAAAGCAAGTCTACTTCAATATGCTACCAGTCAAACGTTTTTGAATGTCTCTTCTGTTCACCAAAGCTGCATTTATTTGATCAAAAAATACAGTAAGAAATTGTGAAATATTATTACAAATTAAAATAATAGTTTTCCGTGTGAATATATTATAAAATGTAATTTCTTTCAGGGATGCAAAGCTGAATTTTCAGCATCATTACTCCAGTCTTTAGCGTCACACGATCCTAAAGAAATAATTCTAATATGTGCTCAAAAAACATTTTATCAATGTTGACAACAGTTGTTCTGCTTCATAATTTTGTGGAAACTGTGATATATTTTATTTTTCAGGATGTTTTGATGAATAGAAAGTTCAAAAGAACCTTCTATCCCTGATGAATGAATGAATGTTTTTTTAGATTATTTTGTATGTCTTGTGTATCACAGTTTCCACAAACATATGAAGCAACACAACTGTTTTCAACATTGATAATAATTTAGAAATGTTTCTTGAGCAGCACATCATATTTGAATCATTTCTGAATGATCATGTGAAATTGAATTACTGAAATAATGAAACGGCAGCTTTGCATCACAGAAATAAATAACATTTAAAAACATTTTAATATAAAAAAGTTATTTTAAATTGTAATGATATTTCAAAATTTTACTGTATTTTGAATCAAATAAATGCAGCCTTGGTAAGCATAAGAGACATTCGTCAGCTATAGAAATTAAATTGATATATAATTGATATATTCTAAAAAATAATGAGCTACTTGTGTAATTTAGAGAGAATGCCTTAACAATGCATAATGCATATATTACATTTCGACTGCTTGTGTGTGTGTGTGTGTGTGTGTGTGTGTGTGTGTGTGTGTGTACAACTTATTTAAATTGTAATTTATTAATATAATTCAATTTCGTCAAATTCTTTGCAAAATTATTTTAATATATAGTTAAAATCTAGGTTCTAAAACAAATAATAAATTGAATAAAGCTGAATGTGTCATTCAGGACAAATGCTTTAATAAGGTCTTTATGGCTCTCTGTATTCTCAAGCATTGGGAATATTTTAAGGCCGTCTAATGAAAGGCTCACTCGTATCAACAAAATGACTGGCACATTCTCTACTTCACCCGTCTCTATTCTTTGTGTGCATTTTAGCCATATCAAGGCACAACATTGAAGCTCTTTGGCTGGTCTGTCTGCCCTCATCCAGCATATTTGTCTTTCATGACAGCAGCACAGCCCATGGTGTAAGCAAGGCCTCTGAGACAGACACAGATAGGTCACGGTCAGGCTTTTCCACTGCAGACGGTGTGTATTATCAGAGATTCACCGTGACATTCAGCAACAGCATTTACACTGCTCTTTGATAAACGCTTTCTGAAGACTGCAAGCCAAACCCAGAGCACTCAATATACAGGTGCATCTCAATAAATTAGAATGTCGTGGAAAAGTTCATTTATTTCAGTAATTCAACTCAAATTGTGACACTCGTGTATTAAATAAATTCAATGATGAATTTTTCCACGACATTCTAATTTATTGAGATGCACCTGTAAGTTCTTCACTCCATAAATTAACACTTAAATAATGTGAATAGATATGAATTCTTTGTAAAATAAGCAAGATTCTCTAATATAATTAAATAATGATCTTTGCTCTGTATGTATAAACCTATTATTATTATTATTATTATTATTATTATTATGTCATTGCAATCAATAGCTATTAAACTAAACTATACAACTCAAGTGATCGATATGAGAATATAAATATACAGTATAATACTTATTGTAAAACAAAATGTGTATATAAAATCAGAAATATGTTTATAGTTTTTCAATTATTTAAACTTACGATGATGAGTAGAACCTCTGACTAAAGTGGCCCTAAAAAGATTTTGGACAGAATGAATGTCATTGTTTTAGATAAGAAGAAGAAAAAAAAGTAGGTTCAAAACAATAAAACAATGCACTGTTAAAAAGAACAACTTAAGTAAAACAAAAAGAAAAACATAAATAAATAAAATGATTGTCAAACATCAATGGAACATCAGAATTGATCATTTATAACGTAAAAATATTTCATATTAATATTTAGAAATTATTTCAGTGAAAAACTTAAGCAATGTTTTACATTATTTATAAATATATCAAATTTAATTATCTAATTATATAAAATCAAGCATGATGAAGTGATGACAAAAAGATTTTTCATGACTTGTTTGCTGATGGCTTTGATATGATTATTGGTTAAATAATGCAATGACTTTCGTACATTTGTAGGTGTTTCTTTTGTGTCCACCGTATGTTTGTGCCGCTACTGTGGGACTGACATAAAAGCACCCCAAATCCATAAATCACAACCCTTAACCCTTCACCTTTTGACTGTAAAGAGGTAAAGACCATCAGATGATAGTGTGTTCTATGCTTTGCTCATGGGTGCGAGGGTCTCAGCGAGCCAGGGTAATGATGAGGCTGGCACACGTTTCGAAAAAGTCCATGGTGTGGCTGCCCTGCTGCGGTGCCAGGAGAGGTGTGCTCCCGCTCAGAGAGCCCGGCAGAGAGTTGCTGAGCTGGGGCATCTCAACAGCCACGCTCGCAGAGTCGATGCTGAGGCGCGGCCGATGGAGGCCGGCCGTAGAGCCAGAGCGCTGGGGAGTCGACGACCCTGACTTGTGCTCGATCGCATCGTCTGAAAGTAAGCAAAAGACTTTTTAGATTTGATTAGAGAGAAACTGTGAAGAACAGTGTTGGGGAAAGTTACTTTGAAAAGTAATGCATTACAATATTGCGTTACTTCCTAAAAAAGTAACTAATTACGTTACTTAGTTACTTTTTATTGAAAGTAATGCGTTACGTTACTTTTGCGTTACCTTTTTAAATCTGGGCTGAGCTTGCTTGTTTGCTTTTAATATAAAAAGTTCTATTTTTGGCCAATGTAAAAGCCCTTTCACACTAAAAGCCTGCAATGCCATTACTGGAATTAATTACATTTTAAAATATATTAAAATAAAAAAATATAATCATATTTCACAATATTAATGTCTTTGTTGTATTTTTGATTTAAAAATGGTGAGCATAATTTTTCAAAAACATTTTTAAAAATCTTACCAACCCCAGTCTATTATTTCGTTTTGGAAATGTTATAATTTTGGAGTATAACTTAAATATGTAATTATATAATATAATCATCATTTTATAACATCATACTACCTTTCTCTTACAGTAAAAGTAGATCTTTGTTCGTGAAAATAAATAGCTGCCATTTTATTTCAGCAAGGAGATCATTATTTTTGGGGGTTCTTGGCATTAAAAAGTCTGAAAAGGCTGATTGATCGATGCTCACCATCAATGCTCTTGAAGTCGAGCAGGTAGCTACGATTGTCCACCTGGTAGAGCTGCAGACTCATCTTCACAAAATTCCCAGTGACTGGATTCTTCCGGCGCACTCTCAGGTGATAGGGGTTCACCACCTAAATCCCACGACAGCCAACACATTGACACATCTATATTCTTTCTCACTAATCAAACATGTATACCTGTGTTTGTTTCTGAGCCACTCACTTTCCACTCGTACTCCAGCTGTTTCATGGCACGATAAACCTCAGCCATGATGTCGTAGGGTTTGCTCTGGCTCCGAATGCCCAGGTGCCACTTTTCTTTCTTTACCGCCAGTGGTTTGGGTCGGGTAGTGTTGAGGGCGTCCAGAGGGCACCGTGCCTTAGGGCTGTCGGCCAGGAGTGGGGGCATCCGTTCGGGGTGAGGTTTGACCCCTGGTGGCAGAGGCATGCCCTCCTCCATGAAGGAGCTGGTTGGGGGACTGGAGGCCAGGTAGAACTCGCTGGCCTGGTTCATGATTCGGCGGTTGTCGATGATGAGGTGGTACGCCACAGCCAGCTGGTCTTGAGGGTCTCCGCTGTATAAGCTGCTCAGTACTTCTGCTTCAGTGCATTCAAACTTCTCACACACCTCCCGCACGGCCTCCTCATCCACCACTGTGGTGTCGTACGAGGGGTCCTCAGGGAAGAGGTAGCCAGGAAGGTCCTGCTTAAACCACTCATGCTCTCTGTTATATAGGAGGGAAGAAAATAAAAGTACTGAAAGGTACCATAAAAACTACTAAACACAATTTATTTGGTGAATTAATAGTATATTTATTTACTCAAGTTGAATAAGCGTGTGATAACTAATAACCTGATGTCTTTGATAGTAGCTCTCTTCAGTGGGTCCACTTGCAACATGAGCATTAGTAGACTGGCCACTGAACGATTGAGGTATTCTGGGATGTAGAAGACCCCTCCACGGATCTTTTTGAAGAGGGTGGGCACGTGCTCGTCATCAAATGGCAGAGTCCCACAAAGCAGTGCATAGAGAATGACGCCACAGCTCCAGATGTCCACCTCTGGACCAGCATACAGCCTGAAACATGACACATATGTCACTGAGTGTGTGTACTACTACATTGTCTCTACATGTCTATCAGTCTGAATGAAGCTAAAGTTTCCAGCGATATAAGGATCAACATGACAAACAGTATTACATAAAAAAAGTATGAAGGCCTGATATAATATTTATGTGCAGTGTTTTCATGCAGTCCATAGCGTAAAGCACACAGCTAGCTATAGTTTGCTGGACTGCTGGTCCTACAAGCCAGACCTTTGACTATCAGAATTAAAGGAATAGTTCACCTAAAAATGAAATTTTCTTAAAATGTACTTACTCTCAGGCTATCTAATATGTAGCTGAATTTGTTTCTTCATCTGAAAAGATTTGGAGAAATGTAGCATTGCATGACTTGCTCACCAATGGATTCTCTGCAGTGAATGGGTGCCATCAGAATGAGAGTCCAAACAGCTGATAAAAACCACAATAATCCACAAGTAATCTACATGAGTCCAGTTACATCAATTAAAGTCTTGTGAAGTGAAAAGCTGCATTTTTGTGTGAAACAAATCCATTATCAAGGTGTTTAACTTTAAACCGTCGCTGCTGGCCAAAATACGAATCCATAATCCATAATAACACTTCCTCCGGTGAAAAAGTCCATCCCCTGTAGTCCTCTCACATCAAAATCCACTGTTTTGGACTGTTTTTGTTTGTAAACAGTGCTTGATCTGTCCATATTTCTCTCCTGATTCAGACGAAAAAACAATATTATGGATAGAGGATATGTAGTTCAGTTGGAAGCAACAGTTTGAAGTTTTTACAAACGCACAGCTTTTCACTTCACAAGACATTACTTTATGGACTGGAGTGGTGTGGATTACTTGTGGATTATTGTGATGTTTTTATCAGCTGTTTGGACTTTCATTCTGACGGCACCCATTCACTGCAGAGCCATTTTGTGAGCAAGTGATGCAAGTAATTATAAAAAATATGGTCCAAATCTGTTTCAATGAAGAAACAAACTCATCTACATCTTGGATGGCCTGAGGGTGAGTAAATTATCAGCAAATTTACATTTTTGGGTGAACTAATCCTTTGAGTGTAGCGCATATTGATGCTTTTTCTGGCCAAGAACTGCACATGATCTGGTTGACTATAATAAAATTGACCTCACCTTCCTGAGATGACCTCTGGTGCAGCGTAGTTTGGTGATCCGCAGCTCGTTCTCAGGAACTCTCCATCTGACATCATGTTTGACAGACCTGACAAGCAGCGCCACATAACTATACTTAACACAGACAATTTGATTGGCCAAGACAAGCTCATACAAGTAAATAAAATGTATTTCAGGGTGGGTATAAATACAGTGGGATCCAAACTATATTTGACAATCTGTGAATTTTAATAAAAATAAATAATGAAATAATAAACAGTAATAAATAATACAAAGTTTCACTAGTGGTCTCAAACTTTTGGACACCACTGTATATGTGGTGTAGCTCAACACATCTAGTTGCAGGGCAGATTAATGTATTTTTCTCTTTGCCTCTTTTCTGTCTGTGCTCTTCTGTGGATAATCAAACACCATGCCTCATACAAACCACATGAGTGGACCTGCAGCAAAACTGCAGCCGGTTGCTTGGCAACTATCCCTCACTGTCTGCACAACATTAGCTTTCCATGTGTGTGTATACCAAAGTCAGCGATCTTGGCATTCATGTTGCCATCCAGCAGTACATTTTCAGGCTTGAGGTCTCTGTGCACCACCATGTGTCTGTGGCAGTAATCTACTGCTGAGATGATTTGCTGGAAAAGACGTCTCGCCTCTGTGTCCTCCACCTGCACACGAGAGATTACTATGTAAAACTTTATCTTAAAAACAACAATTTGCTCTCTGTGGGTTTAAACTGTGTGTATTGTATTTGATACATGGCTTTCTAAAATCTCCAGAGCAGGACTTTCCTGATACTTTCCTGAAGTAATAGCAAAAATTACTTTTATATTGTTAATAATATTTCAAAATAAAAAATGTACTGTATTTAAGAAACTTGTGCTTACTTAATAGTTCATATATTATTTCTAGAAAAATTGAGTTGAAAATCTGTTGAATGTGATACAGCAGGTATTTCAGGCATATTAATTTCAATCATAATTTAGCATTAAAGGGGTCATATGATGCGATTTCAAGTTTTCCTTTCTCTTTGGAGTGTTACAAGCTGTTCATCATGCCCACACTGTCCAATACAATTAAAAAAAAATTACATTTAATTAATTAAATGTATTAAAATGTAAAAATAACAATCTACTAAGATATACTGTATTTATAGTAGGATATATATATAGTTAACTAAAAACTTAACAAAATATTATGTTACTTCATATGTCCGACTTTACAATTATAATTCATTACGAATACTTTAGAGTTAAAATACCTTAAAATTACTACTATTTATATGCTAAAATATGGAAAAAATCATATTCTTAAGTCACATTCAGGTAAAATTACTGACCCAATTTACATGAATTATTCCTATATCCAACAACGTCATGTCATCAAAACATAATTCAACAAAAAGTTTGTCAAGTGTTAAGAGCTCTAAAAATAAAAAGCTTCCGATCAAATTTCACCATAGTCAGCTGTGTGTTTGTGCATGCAAACTAAACAAGTCCTGAAACATGAACCTTCAAGCAGTGCTATTGTAGGCAACCCAGATAACACAAAGACTGAGCCCTATGGATGAACTCCCTGACCCTTCCCATGAACACTTCACTGGATCAGCTGCTGTTTGGATAAGCTGGATCCCCGTAACCCTAACAGGTTTGGAAGACTCAAAGGTTAATGCATGCTCAAATCCAGACCAGAGCCACAAAAGTAGTTAAGAGTCCCGAGGTGTATAAAGCAGCTTTGGGCTATTAGGTGACTAACACAAAAATAATAAGCCATATTTCTTAGTAATGGGAAAGTCATGTTTCCATAACCAAATATGTTAGAACGCTAGTTTGAGAATGAATTGTGATGTTCAGTCATTTTCCAAAGCAGGTATGGCATGCGACTTTGAACACAATGTGAGAAAATCACTGGTCTTTCCCATGAATCTAAGAGCCTGGTAGCCTGCAGCTGACCTTATTAGCGAAAGTTTGACAGATGATTCTTACCCTTCCATGCTTACAAATATAGTCAAAGAGTTCCCCTCCAGACACATATTCCATCACCATGAAGAAGTCTGTGGGAGTGCTGATCACCTGATACCTGAAACACACCAGAGAAAAGAACCACAGAAACTCAACAAGAGGCTTTAATGTTGATGCGTTTAACATACAGCAATACAGAGCTCAACAATAAGGATGGCCAATGGGCTGAAGGACACTGTCTTGATCATATACATGTGTTTTTATACCTTGCAAACTGAGAAGATTCCTGTGATATGCAACACAGTTTTGCTGCAAATTCATTTGACTTAAATGTAATAAAAGTTATCTTGATTTGTGATAGTCTTAGATCAATGAGATGAAAACTCTATGCCACTGTTTTCCAGCAAAAGTGAGTTAATAAATGTTATAGCTGTCATGGAGTTAAATATTATAGTCATATAATTTCCAGCTATTATTTAAAAACCCAATAAATTAAAAAATTAAATTAAATTAAATTAAATTAAGAGGCAAATTTAATTATTTGCTGGTACATAACAAACATGTTGCCAATAATTAAATATATATAATTTTAAGTAAGAAATATTTAACTTTTAAGTTAGAATTTATACAAATAGTTTGTTAATGGAATTGAATTGAAATTGAAATTCTTCACTATTACATAACAGTTATATTGCTATATAAAATGTTAACTTGCCAAGGAGACATTCAGTCAAGGCTGGGCTTACTCTGTGTCATAGAATCTATGAAAACATCTCTTTATAACTCAAATGTATTGGATAACAATACAAGACCATCAGCATGTTGAGGAGTATTAAACTACAGTTCTTAGAAACAGAAGTGTTGATGAAGGTTAGAAATGTTGATCATAATTCCTGCAGGGACACCTACTGGCAGTCTGCTTCGTTGTTGTCCCTGTTTATATTCAACAGAAGAGCCCTTATAATGGGAGACAGCCTTTCAAACAGCAGTAGAGAAGGACAAGGCCTGTATTCCTCAGAGGGGCTTAATATGGAGAATACTCAAAGAGTCTGGGATATACCTGATGTGATTTTAAATAAACATAATGTAATTTTACACAATCTAATCACCAAAAAAAGAATGATAAAAGAAGAGAACAGAACATTTGCAATAAAACAAATACAAAGAGACACACAGCACAGAAGCACAGAAGGGGCTTAACATGGAATGTGTCCAGAATACAATAACTCAGCTATTGCATTATGATTCGAAACAAGGTTAATAAGAGAGAGTGGAGAAGAAAGAGCGTGAGTGATTGAGACATGAGCGGATAAAAAGATTATGCTGTAACTATCTCCTTAACTTCTGATCACAACAATTCTGAAATGTGCTGTGTGGCTGAACAAGAAATGCAACGCATAAAATGTAGCTGAAAGTCATTCTACACTAGAACATTTCCTCCAAATTAAAATGTGTAATGTATCTGGTTGTCTTTACGCTTTTGTTATGTGACTTTTAGTTTGTAGTTTGTCTTGTTCCTGTTTCCCCCATGTGTTCACCTGTTATCCAATTAGCCCTTGTGTTTGTTTAGTTTCCATTCAGTTTTTGCGTTGTTTTGTTATCGACAAAGAGAATATGCGTAAAAAAAATACATCCAACTATATCGCAAATACGGAAACATTTGGATTCGTGCATAATGAGAGAGGTTCATTGAGCCCAATGTCGGTTTCTGTTCCAGTGTCACTTTAAATTATTTCGTTTTTGTTTTCATTCTTGTTCTGTTCTGAGAATAGCTAGCGTTAAAAGGATTTGTTGTAAAGTGAGGGGAACTAAAATAGCATAGCCTAGCTATGTTTATAGTGTTTATAATGTTTGTAAACATTTCGCTTTATTTTCCGGTATTTTTGAACGTAATAATAAAATGCAACTTATACGCAACTTTTTTCTCTCTCTTTCAAAAACATAATTTTATTTTGTGTAGCGTACTTTTAACCATGCCACAAACGTTTTAAAATATTTTTGAAAAATTACTTTAAAAATACTTGAGTACTTGTGTCAACTGAACCAATTGCTTCACAAAATGATTAACTCTGCTCAAACATGCATAAAACACACCTTTTACAAACCAATTACAAATGATTTCTTATTAAAAGTGTAATCAATTAAATGCTAATCAGTCAAATAAATTATGCAATTAACTACAACACTTCCTATGTTATGCAAATGCTAAAAACTAAAATTGATCTGAGATCAGTTTAAAAGCCACATACTGTAGAAACTGGTTCACTGAGACTGTGCCCTAATGGCGACTACGGCTTTGTCCAAATACCCACACTTGCAGTCTTTGCACTTGACCACTTGATTACTTAAATTACGTATTTCCTGTATTTGGCCGAAGTCTCCTGAAAAAGCCTGAAATAACGTGACTTTGGCAGTTTGACATACGCTCTGAGCTACTTTTTCAAAATTTGCAAAGGTTTCAAAGCTTCAAAAAGCAGTGTTTTTCTAGTGCTCATCACTACTTTAAAGAGGTTGTACATTTTTACATGATTTTGTGCTGAGATGCACTAATATTAGTAATATTGTAGAACATATTACTTTTTATAAAGCCATTTTCCACCTACTCTCTGAGAGTGACATCTGCACAGACCATATTGTCTAATTTTATATATATATATATATATATATATATATATATATA
>NW_015536541.1:876168-879228 GCF_001515605.1 Sinocyclocheilus anshuiensis
GTACAATTTAAAATAATGGTTTTCTATTTTAATATATTTTAAAATGTATTTTAAATTACATTATTATTCCTGTGATGGCAAAGCTATCTAAAAGCTACTGCTAAATTCCAGTTTTCAGTACTCCTTCAGAAATCATTCTAATAAGCTGATTACAGAACAATTTCAGAACAGGCCATTTTTGCAGCTCAGTTTCAATAAATGGTTGTTTTGAATTGGAGAGCTAGGCTTTGCTAGAGAACATAATTGCTCTACCAGCTTCCAGCACACACCAGACTGGACCAGCATGGAAATGTAAGCAGGTCAAAGATGGTCTTTTCAGTAGGACTCATTAAAATCAATTATTTGCACATGTCTAACCACATAGTGGAAAGAAATCCGTTCTGACATCTTCAATCAAATCACTTTTGAAGTATTTGCCCACAAAAAAAGAATTACTAATCAAATCTTTGTCATTAGTAAAGTTGAAGCTCATAAAAGTAGCACACATCAAGTACATACCGTCATCATGTGTAATAATCCTTGTAATACTCCTAAACTTTTAAGAGCACCATATTAAAGTCTCTTGAAATTGCAGTCTTTTGAAATATTTAAGAAGCTTTAAGTCATCAACCCAGTGTAATTACTTTTAATTAAAATTACTTTTCATTCAAACAAGGTTGATAATCAGCTCACCGGTGCACTGCACAAACATACTCATCATGGTTTTCAGCTGATTTTGTTTCTGTTGATTGTGTTTTTCATGTTTTTATGTGTGATTGACTCACAGCTTGATGATGTGTGGATGTCTGAAGAGCTTAAGGTTTTGAATCTCTCGTTTAATTTTCCCCACGACATCGAGACTGCGGATCTTCTGTCTGTTGAGGATCTTCACGGCAACTTTATGTCCTGTTAGCTGGTGCTCTCCAACTGTTGGCCAAACATACACACATCAATGAAGACTCCATCACCAGCAGTTCGGTATTGTAAACATAGCTGATGAAAGATAAGTTTTATTCCAAAGAAAGCAAGCATTAGCACTGTGGGCCAGCGACTTCATACACAAACCTTCTAAGAAAACAAAGAAAGAGAGGAGACTTTCCTTTCAGGTCTGAGCCCTCAATTCAAACAAACAAAACCTGATCTACTCTGAGTTTGGACTTTCATATACTAGCCTTAAGATAATTGCTTATATAGTATTAGATACTGCTCAGCGAAAATTATGAAAACAAATACCCAAATTTGTTTGATTTGTTATATTATCAGTCTTGCACATTATTGTAACAAGCAGGAGATATTTCTACAAAATGGCAAAGGTGGGGATCCACACACGCACATGCTTATCCACATATATATTTGTGAAGACCTCCCATAAATTTATGTTGTTCTTTAGTTATAATAACTACACTCTGACCTACCCTTACAGTGGGTATTTTATGCTCACAATTTGTTAAAAAATAATTGCTGGTTAAATAAATATATTTAATAATATATTTAATTTTTAATAATTATTTGTAAAGATATTTTATATGACTACTAAAAAAATGACAAAGTTTGGGATTGGTAAGATTTTTTAATGTTTTTAAAAAATGTTTTTGTCTTTTATGCTTATCAAGGCTGCATTTATTTGATCAAAAATGCAGTAAAAACAGTAATATTGTGAAAAGAATGCTACAACTTACAACAACTGTTTCTTATATCTAATATAATTTAAAATATCTATTATATTTTAAAATGTAATTTATTCTAATTTATTCAAGCTGAATTTTCAGCAGCCACTTGGTTCATCAGTGTCACATTATCCTTAAAAAATCATTCTAATAATATGTATATAATAATCAGGCTGCTTTGATTAATAGAAAGTTCAAAACAACAGAATTTATTTGAAAAGGAAATATATGAATATGTATTGTGTGAATATGCATGAATATTAATTTTAACAAAAAAATATGATTATATATAGTCATATTTATAAAAATATATATATTTATGTAGGTCACATTACATTTTAACATTGAAATTCTTGTTAATCTTGTTAACAGCCTTATTTACAAAAAAATATGTGGTGTAAGCACAGTAAACAAAAAAGTACAAATGCAGATTTGTTGGAGCTATTTCTCCATATTCTTACCCTTAAAATGACTTTGATTGGTATAACCTAATGTAGTCAGGTTGATTCCATCATATTAAGTAATATTTCAGACCTTAATAAAGCTGTATATTTTTAGGTTAGGATTTTTACAGTGTCAAATCGGATACTTAATTCACTGCCTGAGCTACATCAGCTGATAATGCTGCACCCATGTCTACTAACAGTTGAAGGGTCACTTGCAAACAAATGTGCTTCCCTTGTGGATATTTAAGTCCAGTGACACCCTAAGCATGCAGTATGGAAGGAGTTTAAGTGGCTATATTCATTGTGACGAGTGGGGGCGGGGCCGAGAGCCGTGGGAACGGAGCGAGGCCGGTGGAGTAATTGATAATGAGCGACACCTGCACCACTCACCGGTCTCGAGTCCCACGGAGGAGCTCCGGAAGGATAAAAGGAGGAGTTACGACAGTGAAAGACGAGAGAGGACCAGGCCTGGATTTTATTTTGTGTTTTGGTTCTGTTTGTGTTAATTTTATTATTAAAGTTTTGTTTAAGTGTTCGCCGGTTCCCGCCTCCTTCTTCCCGATCTACAAACGTTGCTACATTGGTGTCGAAACCCGGGAGGAAGGAGGGAAACGCTGTCAGAGAGCCCTCGCTGCTGAGGGGGATCGCGGTGCTGAGGAGATCGGTGGTGCTGGAACAATGGAAGACGAGGTGGGACGGAGAACTCGCTGCCGCGCTCCTGGGTCGAGGAGGGGTGGCTGCCGTCCGAGAGGGAGCGGAGGAGTCGGCCCCGTTCACCAGGAGGCCGGAGCCTGCTGCCATCCACCATGATTGGGGAGGAGCAGGGAACGGGGGACTCGCTGCCGGCTGCCCTCAATAGGAGGAGCCATCGCCGTCCGCCAGGAGGCAGAGGAGCGGTGGGCCGTCCACCAACGATGTCCAGTACCATCGCATGGCACCGCGAGTGAGAGCCTCTCAGCCAGTTGAGG
>NW_015536541.1:879524-888497 GCF_001515605.1 Sinocyclocheilus anshuiensis
TCTGTCTCTCCTCATCCTTCCGTCTCCTTTTCTCTCGCCTCGTCTGTCTGTCCTTAACCCCAGGTACGCCGCGGCCGCCGTGATCGGCCCCCCCGGAGGGGGGAGGGGGGGGGAGTAGAGCGTAGTCTCGGGAGTACCCCCCGGCCTGCGAGGGGCGATGGGGGTATGTGACGAGTGGGGGCGGGGCCGAGAGCCGTGGGAACGGAGCGAGGCCGGTGGAGTAATTGATAATGAGCGACACCTGCACCACTCACCGGTCTCGAGTCCCACGGAGGAGCTCCGGAAGGATAAAAGGAGGAGTTACGACAGTGAAAGACGAGAGAGGACCAGGCCTGGATTTTATTTTGTGTTTTGGTTCTGTTTGTGCGCGACAGTCGTCCGCGAGGGGCTGTCGCGCTGTTTTGTGTTTATTTTATTATTAAAGTTTTGTTTAAGTGTTCGCCGGTTCCCGCCTCCTTCTTCCCGATCTACAAACGTTGTTACATTCATATAACACACAGCACTGCTCTAATGCAGGACCTGCAGTCTTTACAGGAAAGGAATAAACAGTTTTTAAACTGTTAATAAACTGTTTTCAGTATTACGGTGGATTATTTGTTAGCTTGTGTGGGTTTCTCTGAAAAGTTACATCACTTAAGTGCACTTAAACCCTAGTCATGGGATCTCATGTGGAGCCTAATAAGGCTGTTAGACTTGATAAAATTCTTTTGCCTCTCCTCAAGGACGTTTGCTCTACTGGTGATTGATGAATAATGCAAAGTGTTCAACCTGTTTTTGCAAGTGTTAAGACTTTGGATTTGTCTCAAAATTCAAAAAGTAAAAAGCTGTCTACCTAGAAAACAATAACCCCTATATGTTGTATTTTCATTATCTAAAGGCAAGGAGTATCTTTCATCTGTGTATCTGGACGAAAAAAGCTGACAACTCAGCACAGTCGCTAGAAACGATTTAATTATACCTTCAAAAATGCATTGCATTTTTTCCTGGTATATTTTTCTTCTTAATCAAAATAGTCAGGTACCTTTAACGTATAGTACAAATATTGCATATAGTGGTAGTGTAAAAACTTGCGCATATACTAGCCTAGGAGGGTTAATCAGTTAGAAGCAGACATGTCCAATCCTGCTCCTGGATGGCAGCTATTCTGCAGAGTTTAGCTCCAATCCTAATTAAACACACCTGAACCAGCTAAGCAAGATCTTCAGGATTACCAGAAACTTCCAGACAAGTGTGTTGGAGCTAAATGGAGCATGACATTGGCCATCCAGGAGCAGGACTGGACACCCCTGAGCAAGAGGTAACGCTAATAGGCTAACTGGTTAGCTTGTGAGCTAACTGAAAAACTGAACAGTAAAGGCAAATTTGATCATTTATAGCGAAATATATGACCTAAAGTGTTTTAAAAGACGCTTACATATAGTAAAATTTATATTAATAAAAATGAATATAAGATTATGTCTTTAAATTTTAATTTGTCATTCGCAATGCTTCATGGGATTGTAATTCTTTCTCAAATTAAAGCCATTAAGTACGCCAGGGGTTCAACTCGACCCTCGAGGTCCAGTCTTGTTCCTTTTTTATGATTTTTGAATGCTTTTATTTGCTTCAAATCAAAACTTGTATCATTGTGATATACATTGTAGCTGGTTGTTTTGGTTTATGGATCATAACTCTTAAAAAGACTTTTTAAAAGTCCCAATGGGAAAAATACTTCAGGAACCAAGGCCACTGAAAAAGTGGGTGGGCTCTGTTGCACTCTATAGAATGACGTTGGGGTAAGAAGGGAACATGATTCCTCAAGGGGCCTGCTTGTCAGACACCTGGGTTCCTGTTAGCAGCTGAGCAAGAACCATTGAGATGATTGGTAATGCTTTACTGTCTAAAAATTCTGCACACACAAACCTGCTGTCAAGGCAGGCATCTCAGTAGGTTTGAAAGCACAGCTGTTCTTGACGTGAAATAATGCACACAGGGCACCACGAAAATTAACCATGGTTTTATTGTAGTAAATGTGTAGTAACCATGTTTTTTGGGGTATTAATTACCATTTGTATAACCACAGTTTTACTACAAATACCATGGTTAAACTATGGTTAGAGTAGCAAGACCATGGTTTAACTATAGTAACCATGTTTTTTTTTTGTTTTATTTGTAGTAAAACCATGGTTAATTTTCGTAAGTTCGTAAGTGCACAGACTATAAGGCATTATTAACGAGAGCATATCTTTTAATGCGACACATAACGTTTTATATAATAAAGTTGCATTTTTATAATAAAAATGCGCAGCAAAGCTCAAAAACCGGGTTATACCCGTGCGAAAGGTCATTGCCAAAATGAGCGGCATTCCCAGGTCGCGCTTAGAATAGAAAATGATTGCAAGGTCAAAGCAGCGCTGCAGGTAAAATATACTAAATATAGCATTTGTTCCGGTGCTGCTTTTACAATAATCAGAAAAATATTCGTTTGAGACAAACGTTTTAAAGATTCAACAATTTGGGTGCTAGAAATGTATGCAAATAACATGTTAAAGCGAGCAGCCCAATGACTGATCGCACTTCAGGGAGGATGACAATGCATTAAAATTAGTAAAATACCAAATATTGAGGCAGCGTAAGTACTTGAGACCTATATATTCCCGAAATGCCAGCTAGTTTCCCAAATGTTGTGATACTAAACATTTACACAAACACGTTTGCAAGTGTAGCGTCTACTCCTGTGGTGCTGAACGAATTTCCAGCTCTGCGTTGTATTCACTAACAGCATACGCACTCTATGCGCCTGGAGGACGTTAGCGGAGGCTCTTCCTACGCAATCTATGCTACGTAAATTGTGCAAGTTCAGCACTACCACCCCGAAAACATACGTTCGCACTTCCATCCCATGCAACATTCAAACACGTATAGTAAATGAATAGCCTTAACTCTTCACTTTTCCAAATGTCCCGACTCCCAGCGTGTCTCCGAGGATGTAGTGTCCTATCTTTACCCTGCCTTCGTGTTTCTGCTTTTCAGCCATTTTACTATATCCTCGGGTTAAGGTAAACAAGTAGCCTAGTCCCTTCCCCTCACTGGTTACCTCACATAGCAGCTTTACCTACAATTAAATATAGCAACATTTCCACTTTATTAGTGGTGATTGTTTAGTATAGTATTATTGTTCGTTTTTTAGATACTATTATAGTTTTTATTCATATATTGAATTGCTTTAGATTTTTATATTTTCTTTCTAATTTTAGCCTAGTGTTTTTGTTGTGCGTTTTGTCATGTTTATTTTTTGTTTTGTGCCTATATAGTTTTTATTCATTTTATTTCAGTTTTAGTTATGCTCGTTCATCAAGTTAAATTAAATGAAAATGAGGAATGTTGCTTTGGCAACTAGCTGTAATAAATATTCATCCATTCATTCATTCATTCCTTTATTTTAGTTTTAGTACTACTATAATAACCATTTTATAATAACATAACTACAACATACCATTTCATTAGATTTTTGACTTTATTTTATAAACATTATGACATTACATGACATTTACTGGACATTTAAGACTATTTATAATAACACATTACTTCATAGAGTAAAATAATATAATAAAGCTAGAAAAAGATGTATGTGTCATTTAAAGAAACATGACTACTGTCGTGACAAGGAAGTGTTTGTTTTCATACAATATCACAGCTGTGTGCAATTTTTTATCAACAGATTTTTTTTCTGTCATATATTTACAAAAACTATAATATCAGGCAAAATCAAAGTCAGTCTTCTTTCTGAGTTCATGTAAGTAATACTAATAGTATTAATTCTAACAGTATTTTATTAGTTAATAGTTATTAGTAAGTGAACACGTTGAATCTAAATGTGTTGAACAGATAAAATTATTCTTATAAATTATATAAATATTAGTTTGTTTAGTTTAGTCTATTTGTCCCAGTAAAGCAGCGCCCTCCAACATATATTTTAAGTCATACATTGCCACATTTTTGTACATTTTGTAACTTGCACAGTGATGGATTGTCAGCGGTTGACTGCGTTGTATTCACTACCAGCATACGCACTCTATGCGCCTGGAGGACGTTAGCGGAGGCTCTTCCTACGCAATCTATGCTACGTAAATTGCGCAGAACGTCAGCCGGCAAGTTCAGCACTACCACCCCGAAAACATACGTTCGCACTTCCATCCCATGCAACATTCAAACACGTATAGTAAATGAATAGCCTTAACTCTTCACTTTTCCAAATGTCCCGACTCCCAGCGTGTCTCCGAGGATGTAGTGTCCTATCTTTACCCTGCCTTCGTGTTTCTGCTTTTCAGCCATTTTACTATATCCTCGGGTTAAGGTAAACAAGTAGCCTAGTCCCTTCCCCTCACTGGTTACCTCACATAGCAGCTTTACCTACAATTAAATATAGCAACATTTCCACTTTATTAGTGGTGATTGTTATGAGTCCGACTCTCTAACCATTAGGCCACGACTTTTTTTTCAATTTAGGGCAACACTGTAGTAACGTGAAATGGACAGTCTTGAAAACTTGCCACAAAGCACATTTATACAGAGTTTCAAGAAATTATTTATTATTATTATTATTATTATTAGCAAAAATCGTTTAAAAATCACAGTATTTAAAATTTTAAAGGAAATGCATTTGATTAATACTTTTATTCCTTACTATATTGTGAATATATTTTAGTCATACTCTATTTTATTCATTACTATATGTGATATTTTTTAATTATTTATACTATTAATGAATAAAACATGGATCAAGGGATGAAATGACCGAAGGAAATCAAAACCCACATCCTTTCTGCTCCCTTTAACCCTCTGTACGTGTCTTCCATGTAGTTAAACAAGAGAACGGTGTGGTTACGAGCAGCGGCCGCTGGGGGCAGTGCAGCTCGCTGTGTCCTGGAGGGCAGAGGCAGAGGGCTTCATTCATTCAGCGTGGCTCAGGACAGCAGGAGAAGGGGGCTGAGCGCTTACTGAAGGGAAGGAGGTGGAGACTAGAGGAGGATTCATAAACTGGAGTTCATCTCCTAGTTATAAAACGCCGCTCTCAGTTCAAACCTTCAAGTAGCGTAGAACTAGATCAAAACTAACCGAGCCAACGCGACTCATCATTCAGAGAGGTAACGTTAACTTACTGCTCCGGAACACTGCGGCTTCACTGTACAAAGTTGAATGGACTTGATTCTCATTGTTTTCATTCGCTTTTCAGGACGTCTTCCCACTTTAAAGCCGGGACTTCAACTCCTTCTAACTTTATACGACACGTTCTTGCTGACAAGACCACTGAAACGAACCGCTGCAGTGAATCTCTGGGATTGTAGGAGAAAGACATCAGGAGGAACTCTCTCAAATGCAAAACTATATGTATGAGAAGGCGATGGCACCCGAAACAAGAAACGGAGGAGCATCCACGTTAAATAACAACAGCGTAGACAACAGCAAGAGGAAACTCTTAATAGCACTGGACATCTTCTGTCTTGTTCTGGGTGAGTGTCCAACACACAAACATGTGTAACAGTGAAAAAATAAAAAAACATGCATTATGTCTAAAATCAATGCATCATACGCAGATTTACATATAGTAGTTTGCAATTCACCACTCTCTAATGTGAAAGTGAGTTAATTTTTATGGTGTTATTTATATTGTTGTTTATGTTATGCATTATTTTTTTTAAATATCTCAATATACATACTTATAAAATAACATTACAAATAAATTACTTTTATTATAATTGTTGTTATTATTCTTACGTGTAATTATGATATATATTATAGGCCTATATATATTATTTATTTATTAGTCTGTTTTTGCACAGCAATACAGAATGCTGGGGAGAGGAAAATGTCAAATTGCAGAGAAAAAAGTAAACAGGAAAAATAGTACATGTTTTGTGCGACATAATGAACCAGGTGGAATAAATGTTCCCAACTAAAGTTAAACTATTTTAACTGTTAGTCTATAGGAAAGCATGAAAGCTGAAGTAAATAAACTGCTATTTATTGAGATGACAATGCAAAAAAAAAGTCACTGCATTGTTATCTTAGTGAACAGAGGGATAACCGTTAAGTGCTCTAGGATGGGCAAAGTTGGCAGCACTGTTGTTGATGTAAACCACTTGTTTTGCTTTGTTTTGTTTTCCCTCCGTAAAATGTGTAAGAAACACTCACTCATCAGAAGAAGGAGTGCGTTATTGTGGCCCCTTTGCGCCCTATTGGCATCTTTTGAAGTGGCATATGAACATGCTTATTATGGTTAACCGATCACTTACATGTAACAGAACCATCTGTAGTCAAAACAAGTTTTGTAAACATGATTTTTTTCACAGCTTTTTATAGTTGCGACGCAACAGATTTTGAGGCACACCATCATGACCATATGTAATTGATTAGTCTGATCTGTAGAGTTTGTTATGAAAGAGTTTATTTAGATTTGAAGTTAAGTGCAGTCAATTGTCTGTGACATACTTGTCTACAGAGGATACACAGTGATATCTGTAAATTGCTCTCAGGTGCGTGCATTTTCTTTCTTTTTTTCTTTAAAAGGAATGCCCGTGAGTTTTTGCCGTGCTGTCGTTCACTGCTTTCACCAGCTCAGCGTGACATTGATGAAAGTGTTGCCTAGTAGTTAAAGAAGTGCACTTGTTAACCTAAAGGTTGTAGGTTCAGACCAACAATGGACGAACACAATTGTGCCCTTGAGCAAGACGTGATAACTCCAGAAAGACTGTACCTGAAATCCATCTACAGCAAGTCAGAATTTAGTCTCTAGGTGAATCTGATTTGTGTCATTTGGTTCAGATGCCTGGAAACGGTCACAGCGTCGGGTTCTCATCTTTCCTCGAAGCCTGTCAGTTCGAACCCTCCTCCTTCAGAATGAAAGGATTAACAAACTTCAGCCCTCGTCTTTCTTTACACATTCTTCTAGAAGAGACCCTCCAGCCCCCCGCCAGCTGGCATATGCCTCATTTAACTGCAGCCACGGCATCATATCAACTTTCTCTTCGCTTTTAAGGGCAGAATGAGTCCCGCTGCTTTTGTTCCCAGGAATGCGGAGTAGAATGGCTTAAACATGTCGCTTTAGAGAAGCAGGGCAAGGCTTTTGTAAGAAATTAGAGTCCACGGTTTTAAAATGCCTGTGAACCTTCTGCAGCATCCAAAACGGTTGTCATGCTTTCAAAAGAGATGACACATTAGAGCAGGTGGAGGCGGGAGAGGAGGAACATCGCTGATCCAAGGGTGTTTCCGCCGTATCGTAAATGGAAACAAACACCCAGCTCTTCCGGTGCATTTTTTATGGTCAAATGCAACCAATTTAAGACATGTTCTCATATGTGGTTTATATAGATGCATGATGTCCATATGTAACAAGTTCACTACACTTTTACAAATAAAGCTTCTAATAAATGCATCAATGGTTCCATGAAGAACCACATTGAACCTTTCAATTGCACACTGGTTCTTTATGATGGGAAAAGGGTTCTTTAGATTATTGAAATGTTCAAAAAATGGTTCTTTGAAGAACTGTTCCCTGAAAGGTTCTTTGGGGAACCAAAAATGGTTCTTCCATGGAAATGGAACAGAACCAAGAAATGGAACCTCTTTTTAAATTGGCATTGACGGTCCCATGAAGAACCTTTAACATCCATGGAGCCTTTCCATTTGACAAAAGGTTCTTTAGAATATTAAAATGTTCTACACACTTAGAAAAAATGGTTCCTTTAAGAACTGTTCACTGAAAGGTTCTTTGGGGAACCTTAAATGGTTCTTCTATTTGCAAAGCCCTTTTTTGGAACCTTTAATTTTAAGAGTGTAGGAAAACTCAAGTTATGTGCTTTAAAAGGAAGGCATAAACAAACTTGTTCTTTGTCATGTTTAAGATGGGCTTGGCCCATTTTTGCTGGTCTTGGGAGGGGCGGGTTAATCGAAAGAGAGGAGACTCATTTGGAGGGGGATTTGAAAAGGATGACTGAAGAATGTCTCTCCATGAATAGGCTTTGTTAGCGCTGAAGCTGCGGCCCATCCAGTGATCAGACACTTGAAGTTCCATCTGTTGTGGAGATCTGTAGATTAGTGCGTTATCACCGTCTTTCCCTCTCCTTGGATTTCTCTCTCGCACTCTCACTGTCTCCCTCATCAGATACGGAGCTGATAACCTCTTCTGCTCTCACTTGTCTCTTTTATTACAATTAAATCCGCTTCAATCATTGGTGTTTACACATGCAGTACATCCACACTTGAGACGGGCGATGCTTTTGTTCCTGCTCATTAGTAGTTTATCACTATGGGCATTGTATACGTAGTGCGTCTGATGCATTATGAATGTTAATGAAGACTAAGAAAGCAGCCAGACGGATTGTAGTATGATTAGCGTTACCTCCTGTTGAGATGAAGCTGAGAGGCTGCAGCTCAGCTCATTAGCATACAGTAGTTATAGTAACGTAAAGGAGGCGTGTCTCTGTGTGTCACTCCCCCCGAGGGTGTCTGGGGTGGTGGGTTGCACACATTCCTGCCCATGCCACTGATAGCTGAAATAGTTTACATACAGACACAAACAGCCACCCAGACTCTTCCTCTCATCCGCACTGACTTTACTGTTCCAGATGTCAGTGGTTTGCTTGTATAAATGGTTGTGATTGAAGTTAACTTTCTCTTAATGAGTGAATCATATGAAGAACATATTCAGGTTTTCTTTCACCCCCAAATCAAAATAAAAAAAATCAAGGAGAGAAAAAAAAAAAGAAAGAAAAAAAATATATATATAAATAAATAATAAATATATAAATAAAAAATAATAATAATTAAAAATATTGGTTTAAATAGCAAGAAATATAAATGCAACTAAAATAGACCACGCATACAACAATCCTGTTTAAGCAAGCATGCAAAACTGTGTATGAGTGTAAGTGTGCCCATGTATTCAGTCGGGGGTGGGATACTGAAAAAAAAAAAAAAATATTGAAAAAAATT
>NW_015536541.1:888582-904675 GCF_001515605.1 Sinocyclocheilus anshuiensis
TAATATGTAACCTAATATATATTACATTATAAACATTTATTTTTATAGAAAATGTGTGTTCTTATTTTTTGTATTTTAAAATTATTTATATTTTAATAATGCATAATATGATGATAATGATAATAATAATAAATATTAGTTTATTTATTTTGCATCATTGTAATGACAATTATGATGTTAATTAACATAGTAGTCAATGAAATTAACATAGCAGTCAATGAAAGCAGTTCAATGAAAAATAAATATTGATCTGAATTTTTTTGAAATATGACTTGGACATGCTCTTTTGACAGGCTTAGTGAGTTTCATCCTAATATGCAACACATAACATTGATGCTTTCTGCTTGGTTAGCGATTGGTGGAAATGCTTGTTCGTGTGCTCTTTGTTCATATCCCACAGATGTGAAGCATACTTGACTTACCAGTGACATTCAATCCAGTTTGCCGGTCTGAAAGGTTTGGCCAAGCTGCTTCCTGGTACCTCTCGTGGGAGACATCAATCCTAAAAGAGTTTTCTTGTTTACTTGTTGGAATGGAAATGGGAACTCAACTTAAATACTGCAAGATATCACTACCGTCGACACTGCGTGAACAACTTTGGCCCTCAGTCGTTCAGAATAAGTCATGTAAACTTGTGAGGAGCTCAAAGTGAAGGAAAAGGTTTCGGTCTGGTGATTTCTGGTAGTTTTTAGCTGCTTTTAACTTCTCCTTTATCCGTGACATTCCAGGAGGGCGATGCTAGAGTTATGGAGTGCCAGAGAACCCTTTGGGAGTCTCTCTCATTTTGGTCTGACTACATTAACCTCCACCTCTGAAGCTGAGAAGGTCTGGTCCACCTCTATAAATATTTTTAAGAATTTCTAAAATTCTTCATTCCAGACCGAGGGCGGCTTCCACTCTTTAAGTGACATCTGGTATAATTTTCGGTCGGTGTGTATGCAGGGGCAAATGCAGGAAACGGAGGGAAGAGGAAAAGGTAGTCTCGCTAGGCCACTCTCCTGTTTTCCCTCCCTCGCTCCAACTCTTTGCCCTAGGTGTGGCCAGCTGTGCTATGAAATGTAATCCCCCCTCCCCTCCAAACCCTCCCTCATTCTCTCATTCACAGGGTGTAATTGCAGGAGACCATCTAAAGCTGCCACATGGTGTACAGGAAAGACTCTGACCGGCCGTATTGCTGTCAGTCAGAGGGAAGGATGAAGTCCTCTTGTATAGTAATGCTTCATTAACTTTTGCTGTTGCGACATTTTCACAACCCGGGGTTTGTGGACCGATATAAAATAAAGTCATATAAAAATATATATATTATGTAGCAATTTTACTGTAATATAATATGTGTATGAATATATATATATATATATATATATATAGTGAGCCAAAATCATCACAATTAAAAGAACCAAAGACTTAAACTACTTCAGTCTGTGTGCATTGAATTTATTTAATACACGAGTTTCACAATTTGAGTTGAATTACTGAAATAAATCAACTTTTCCACGACATTCTAATTTATTGAGATGCACCTGTGTGTATATATATATACACACTCACACACACACACACACACTACTGTTTAAAAGTTTCCGGTCAGTAAAATTTCTTTTTTTTAAAGAAATGAATAATTATGATGAATTAAATGGCTCAGCAGTGATAATAAAGACCGTTAGAAAATGATTTATATTTCAAATAAATGTTGTCCTTTTGAACTTTATATTCATAAAATAATTCTGAAAAAATCCAGTTTCAACAAAAATATTAATCAGAACAATTGTTTTCAACACTGATAATAATAATAAATATATAAAAAAATATATAAAAATAGGAAATTACTTTAAATTGTAATAATATTTCACAATTTATGTTTTTACAGTATTTTTATCAAATAAATGCAGCCTTAGTAAGGGACATCTTATAAAAACATAAAAATTACCAACCCCAAACTTTTGAACAGTAGTATGTTTCTATAAGAAGTATATATGAAGATAAAAATGAAAGATATTATAAAGTGTTAGCAAAAAAATCAAGCTTTTTTTATATTGCTGGTCCCTGGTTTGCCAGTCATTGGAAAATGATGTGAGCTGGGCTTGAACTCTAGTTGTCTGAAAGAGCACCATGGTTTAACGTATTAGAGCAGGGTTGGCGAACGTCGGTCCTGGAGAGCCGCAGCCCTGCAGAGTTTTGCTTCAACCCTAATCAAACACCTGAACAAGCTAATCAAGGTCTGAAAGGTTACTAGAAAGCTACAGGCAGGTGAGTTTTAATTAGGGTTGGAGCTGTACTCTGCAGGGCTGCGACTCTCCAGGACCTGAGTTCGCCACCCCTGTATTAGAGCTTATGCCTTAACTACCAGGCCTCTGTTACAATGGAAACCTGTATCATTAAGCTGCCAGATTAGAGCTGGATAGAAAGTTGACATTTTAGTGAAACTTATTGCAGACAACCTTCCTGCAGATCAGTCCTCTGTGGCTTTTTCCTGCAACTTTATATTAAGGAATGACAAAAGAAATGGTCATTTCTGCATATTACATAATGATGTGATATGTTAGATGATCAAATGACACCTACTTTGCCATTAACTAAAAATCAAGCTGGGTTCCATGAAACGTAAAACAGGATTTCAGAAGTCATTCCTCTGAATCAGAAGCTGCCACAGATCTTTGGAAAGTGATGTTAAGAGTCTCTGGGCTTGGAAGGAGCTGTATTTTGTAATAGTCAGCATTAAGGCTGGAAGGTTACAGTGTGTAGGAATGGTTTCCATATGAGTGCACTTCGAGTACAGTGGAGTCATCCTGTCCTCAGATAGAGTCACAGACTGCCTCGCCTTGCTTCGGCTTCACTGCTGGTAATGACGCTGTCAAAACATAGTGCCCACGCTCGGTATTTGTGTATGTCTAAGTGCACATGTGCAATACAACGTGTTTGACTGTTTGTGCAAGAACCTGTGAGTGTGTTTATGCACGTCTAAGTGTGTGTGCGTAAGAGAGGCTGGTTTCTGAGGTCGCTGCCATGTGGTTTAATTATATGCTTGTAGAGTTTATGCGATGAAGTGGGCTGCCGTAGGTAGCAATTAGACAGGCAGACATGAGCACGACTGACCATCAGCTGGCTGTTTAGACAGTGTGTGTGTGTGTGTGGTTAGAGTGTTGGGTACAACTTTATCACATCCAGAAGGTCTCTTGGAGCGCATACTCATGATAACACACTCTTCGGGTTTGTTACAGTCTCTAAATTCCTCCTAGTTTGGACGCTGTTTTCTGTGATCTGCGGCTGCATATCTCTGGCGGTTTACAGCTCTCTGTTTGCGCTCGGAACAATAGCGTAAGATCTTCAAGAGAGTGGAAGCAAGTATGAGGCGCCCCTGCTGGTTTCTATGCCTCTCTACGAGGTAAATACACAAATGATTTGTTTATTTATTCTTATTGTAATTGTAGTCTATTTCCTCTCGCTAGTCAATATTGTATCCTGTCAGCTATCGTTTCAGCTAATGAGACATTGTGTGTGTATGAGTCTGTGGGATGCATCGGCTGTAACGCTCACTAAGGAACAATCATCCTCCGTTCACTCAGCTTGATTATAATTCCAGGGTGTTGGAATTTTTCTGGAGTGTGTGCATGTGTTTTCTGCAATGGGATTTCTTCAAATCCAGTGTGGGCATCTGTTGAAGTCTCTTCTAGCACCGAAGGGCCAAGGGTGACCTCTGCAGCCTTCACACGACAAGCGCTCTTTCACTTTTTCTGGGTCATGTGGATTAAGTCCAGGGTGCTCAAGATTCCTGAGTGTAAGCCTAGCTGGCCCCTAAATGGCAGTCACCTTGCGCGCATTCATATGCTAATGAGACCTTTGTGACCAAGGGTAATATTCTAATGTGATGGATATTGCTCAAATAAATTATGTAGTTTAAATATAGTTTTTGGTTTCAGTTTGTCACCCCTTTAGAGTAGAAATTGTCTTGTGAATTACAGCTTTGGTTGATTTATCAAAAATGAAGTGTGTAATATCTGAAAAGCTAGGGTGAGAAGGGTGCGTCTAGGAGGGATTGATGTAAATCAGCTCTGCATATGAAATAAAATGAAAACGCATCTGCGCGGTTTCAGCAGATGTCAGCCCATTTATATAGAGCAGTGTTGTTATTGTTCACTGAAATTATTAAAAAAGGTTTTAATTAATTGAAATAAAGCTGAAAATAAAATATCACATTAAAAAAACATAAACTTAAAAAACTTGACAATAGAACTTATATAAACTATAGAACTGAAATAAAAATAAAGCTAAAAATAAATAAAGAAAAAAACAAACATGTGAAAATGACAAAAGCGCATAACAAAATTACTAAAACCTAAATTAAAATAAAATAAATAAAAGCTGAAAAAGCTAATTACAAATATTAATAAATACTCAGTAATACTAAAAGAACTACTAATACTCTAAAAATCATTTAGAGGTCACATTCTGTGATGTAATTTTGTATGGTATGTGTTTCTGGGCTTCAAAACTCAATTTCTGTATGTAATTAAATTTTTACCCTCAGCAATAGATACTTGTTCCATTTTTAAGAATTGAGGAATACCATTTATTTGTTTGTTTGTTTGAAATTGCAGTTTGGTTAAATGTTGTTAAAATTAAGTTCAGTTATTTAATTATTCCGACAATGATGCCAGAGCTGTGGCATAGTGGTTAGTACATTCAGCTGTGGCACTCAGTTTTTTTTTTTTTTCAGAATTTACAGAAGTAAATTCACGTCTGTACAGTAGAACGCAGGAGAAGAAACAATCTTCAGCAATAAAAAACAAAGCACAATTGTTAGTTTCTCTAAAGTAATTTTTGCTTATTAGTATGGTTGAACTGGATCATCAAAGGTCAGCAGCAAAGATATTGGTTAATAAAATGGGATTAGATACATTTGTGTTATTTAACATATTTAATTATTGCAGGTTTGCGTCATATTCTGAGTTTGCATTTCACTGTTTTAATTCATTTTGATGAATACTAAATCTGTTTTTTGTGAGTGGGATGAATTAATGCACATTCACATTTAGTCTAGAACTACAGTAACATCATGTTCACACAGCGCACACAACGCCTCTGTACTCCCGATTTCTCCCAATATGGGGACAGGAGAGCTGTCAGTCAATACATGGGAAAACAAAGTAACTGGCGTTACTTTTTTGAAAAAGTAACTCAGATATTTTCTTGTAAATTAAAAAAGTAATGCGTTACTTTACTAGTTACTTGAAAAAAGTAATCTGATTATGTAACTCACATTACTTGTAATGAGTTACCCCCAACACTGTATACACATATGTCATATGGATCACTGCATCAGTCTGTCTGTACTTTATAGAGTTTTGTCTTTCTTTCGCTCTGGGATGTTTCCTTGAGGGAGGAGTAGGAGCAGGAGAACAATGCTGTGATCGTTTACACCTTCACTGTTATTGTCTCGTTGCAGAAGCACACACCCACAACAAGAAGTGTAGCTTACACAAACATGTCAATATACATACACTCAGACTACACCATAATAAACACATTTAGACAGTGACATTTCCATGATCTCATTCCTTCACACACCACACCAAAAGCCTAAATGCAGCTCTCACCCTCTGGTAGAGCGTAGATTGCTATTTTCAGATTATTTGGTTGTAGTGTTAAGTCTGTGGCAGGTCTTTCTCTTGAGCTCCAGGGCAGGGTGGGAGATGGGAGCAGTTCCTGGGCTCTACCCCAATGAAGATGCTCACAGCAGGCTGTGGTTGCCTAGGTTAACCCATAAATGCACACACCTCCAGAATCATGACACACCACTAGGGTCTGTGAAGTGGGCAGAGGGGATGAAAGGATTGATGGAGAGAAAAAGGATACGCCAGTCCAAAGAAGCCACTTCTCCTGAGCTACAAGTGTTTATGACGTTTTATTGGCCTTGTTAAAGAAATATAAAAAAGAGGCAGAGAGATAGTTGGTGTTCATTTGTTTTATTACACTTTACTGTGAGAAGAAAAAGGCTGGGTTTGACCTTTGACCTAGGGAACCTGGCCAGCAGTTGTACATTTCCTCACCTAAAGGCAAAGTAAACAGACCTACCAAAGAATGAGACACACTTGGCACAGTGACTTTTTGGGACCTTTGCTGCTCAATTTAGTGGGATCTTTAGACTTTTATTTTGATGTGTAAGGCCTATTTGTTGCATGATTTAAACAAACATGGAAACACTTTTAGAAGAAGAAACCACTGTAAATTCTATTTATGTGTCCTCATGTCTCCTGTTAGTTAAATATATTGTTTGCTGGTCTCCTCTAGGGGCTGTTTGTGGGTGGCGAAGAGATCAAAAGGGTTAAATAACAGAGCAGCTTCGACACGTTACAATTATAACCCCCTCCACTGTGATTTTACTCTTGATGGGTGATATGTTTATATATTTATAATTGTAATAAACATCTCATTTGGGAATGTTTGTTAAACAGACAGTTTGACTCAAAGCTCTGTTAATGATTCTCCTCTAGTCAACACTTTTGACATGTTTGGGACTTGGAGGGCTTTTGTATTGTTGCTGTTCATCCTAAATAGTATACAAGATCAGAATTACTGTGTCAGTATGTTGATGCAAGTAAGTTAAAGTGGCCTGGATGATATACTTTTCTTTTTTTAGTGCATTTTCTTTTTCAACTGAACTACCCACAACCCCTTGCACAACACAAGTAGACGTATCTTAATGACAAGTGCAGAGGAATGCAAGGATGAAGCTGCCCCATCATTTTTTAACATGCATTCACCTGAAAGTAAAGAAACGTATGTATGCCTATTGAAACACAGCCCTAGGCTATATCCAGAATCGTCACCTATACACTCATTCTCTATTTCCTACATTAATTCTCTAATATAGTCCACTTGAAAGAGTAAATGAAAAGAAGTGAGCAAATTCAGACACTGAGTAGGCCCAGAAGGGCTGCGGATACCGCCAGGAATTTATTTGGCATGACCCTCACATTGGTTATTACCTAGCTGTTGAGTGTACTTCAGTTGTACACTCATTATTGTGGTGCATTATGGGATTGAGTGAGTGCACTCAACAGTATCCATTATGGACACCACTACAAATGGGTATCGCTTCAAATAGTGCACTATGTAAGATTATGGGGGGGTGATTTCGGACATGACTCGTCATTTGCACTCAGTGTTATCAGCCCCCTTGCAAGGCTGCCCACTCAGATGCCCGCGTGAAAAGTTTTGCGCAACTCGTCAGTGAACAACGGCTCTGTGTAGTTAATGCTGCTCAATGTGAAAGCACGCAGGTGATGGAGATTTACCGCTGATTACAGAACCGGCTTTACTGATAAGATGCGCGTTAAATATCGCATGCAATTTATCGTGCAGCCCTAGTGTCCTGTCCAGGCAAGATACTACAAGTGGTAAATGCTCCTGCGACAAGTGGAGAATAATTTGACAGTTTCTTCTTTTGTCAGGTTGCGCTTGGTACCTCTGACCAAGGTTCGGACCAATCTCTTTGGTCCAAAATCCTGCTCCATAAAACTAAATGTTGAACATCAAATATATTCTGATTAGCTGCAGTTTTGTTACTTCTGCAATTTTGTCACTTTGCAGCAGCATTATGCTTTTGGAGAACAAAATACATGAAGCGCAAAAAGTGGCCTGGTGTGGAGTGCATGGACTGTGGTGGTATTTCCATGTAGTCAAACTGAGAGACACAAATATAATTAGTATTGATTAGTTAACTGGGTAGGTCAGATGGAAATAGGGTTAGTAGATCTAGGTTGACCCACATTGATCTGTATTGGACTGTGTTATTTCTGTATTGGACTGTGTTATCTCTGAAATAGACTCTTTCTGACATTGATATCTGTAAGTGATGGGTCACGGGTATGGTTTTAGTGTGCGGGTCAGTGCTTCTTTACAGCAATGGCAGCAGAAGAGAGGAAACATGCAGGGTGCTACTGAGACCACACATTCCAGAGGTCAGGGTGCATAGGTCAAAGATGAACATTAATCTCTCTGTGTGTACTTTTGTGTGCGGTTTAATGTTTAGTCTAGGTGTTTTTTTTTTTTGTACTTCTGAAGAATCCAACACAGGGCATTCTCATTCCAGTGAGCAAGTGCAGAACCTTTTATAAATTACATGTCCTCACCAAGGGGTCAAGGTCTGACTGGTTAGCAAGGATCAGGATATACTCTATACATACCAAGTTATACTAAGGCCCTGTTCCAAATGATGCACTTGATCGGTCTTATGGACTTGCATTTCTTGGAATGCCTGTGAAGTCCACAAGGCCGTAAGGTGTCAACATTTCTTGCTTTGCACCTTAGTGCACACTTTTGGAAACATAGACTTGGAGGAGCACCACAAAGGCATAACTTAGAATAATCACTAGTGAAGGTTTTGGGCCTGTGCATGGTCTTGTGCTGACATCAGCCAATCAGGATTGCCATGACATAATTTTTGGCCACTACAAAGTGATTAGACACATGGACTTTTATGTCACAGGTGATTGGGTCATAAACAATTGCATCCAGAGCTGAGTGTCCATGAGCAAATTTCAAATCAAGGACTTCTTACGGGTCCTGTGCCAGCTGAGCAATTGGCGTTGAGATGAATGGGAATGCTGGGATGGCTTTCTCCAGTTATTATAGACCTCGGTCCACACACACTTTGTTCTGAATATACAGTATGCTTCCTGTTGTGGCGTTACATTAGATTTCAGTGGCCACCCTCTCTTCCTCTCGGCCTGTCTCCCTCCCTCCATTTACCGTTCTCCTAGTAATTAATGAAGCCCTCCTCTTACATTTCCCTTGTTCCCAGCAGGGGTGGCTTTCTCTTTTGTGTTCGGCTTCAGTCTTTCAGCCAGTGAGAGTCCCATGAGAGCTGGCAGTGAGCCACTCATTCTCAACAGATTCCCACAGGGGTTACCATGCCCGTTCTTTCTCACTCTGCATCCTCCACAGGCTCTCGCATTGTGTGAAGGCTCTGGCCACAAGCCCTTTGCAGATCACAGATGATAGAGCCATCAGTGGAGCTCAGAACTAAACAAAAAACCCTCACATCACCTCTTAGTGGCCTCAGAGGACATGCTTGTATCTAAAATGATTATATTCTTGCACACTGTTATGTGTGCATTGTTTCCTGAAGGTGTAGTCCTGATTGTGCCATTGTAGATTGAAAATGGATGGAAAGGTCTTTCCTCTTATCAGATTTATGAATCGAGTTCACCCCAGACTCATTGTGTCCAACTGGGACTCAGGTTGCAGGAAATGCACACTCATGGGTGTGTGACCAACATGTTCACCAGCCAAGAACCTGAGGTGCTTAACAAAAGAACAAAGTTCTGGTCAAGGAGGTGTATAGTACCTGGAGAAAGATAACTCTTAACATTCCCATTCATCTCAATGGCAGTTGAGTTGGCTAATAATGGCTATGTTAACCAGCCAAATCTTGACACCTTAGTTCTGGCACAAGGTGCTACCTATGAGTGAAGTGAATCACCAGCAGTAGGCATTTACAGATCAACTTCCTGTACACATTATCTAAAAACACTTCCTTCATTTAATCATTTATTTCATGTAGGAAATTATGTAATAAAAGCCTGCTGTTGTTTGACTGAATGTGTCATTGAGCAATTTAGCAGATAAGCTCATAAGGACTTTCCTAAAGAGCATAAGCTATAAAACACACCTGTTTATCTTACCGTATATGACTATTCCTTTCTCTTAGCGACCCTTAAGTGTGTTTCTGATTTGTGACACTTATTATGTGGTATATTTGCACACTAGCTACAGGAAGACTTGATATGCATGACTCAGACAGGGGCCACGTTATGTAGAGACATGGCTAGATTATGTGTTGTGGTAATTGTGGTTTCTATTTCAGAGAATCTTTGTTTGTGTATTTCTCCTGCCACATTTTTAAATTTGTATTTCATGCTTCATGCATACTTCAATAACCTGGTTCTGCTTTGAGTGTTTAATGGAACCTCAGACTTTAATTTGTAGATGTGTGTGAATGTTTCATGGTGTTTATGCTTATGCACAATGTGCTGTCTTCTCAGTGCAGTCATTGTTCCGGGGCAGACGGCCCCTGTCAGGAGAAGGCCATTCATGCATACGTATCTCTTCACAAAGCCTTCTTCCTTCTTCATTCCTATTCAGCAATGCATCTTTGTCCCAACAATGACAGATCGGCCTTTAATAGTCATTCAGAGCTTCTGCTTCACAATGCAGTTTGCTTTCACCCCAGCACGCAGTCAATACCACTACTTCCTTTAGTGCAAGAAGCTTTTAGAAGCTTTGGAGGAAAGGTCAGATATTTCTGATTGCAGTTTTGTTTAAGTCCTAATGGTTTAGGGTTCCAAACAGATACCTAATAAATAGAAGTCTACTTATACCACATAGCCTTTTAAGGTTTTGCGCTACTAGAAAATTGTTTGAACGTCCCAACCAGCCCGACCCAGCAACACTGTGATTCTGTCAGACTGCATTAGTGGCTTTTTCTGGTGGATGTGACCCAGTTGGACAACATGAGCAGTCAAAGTCAATCAAAGCTGTCAGCATTATGCCACAATCTCTCACACATTTACTCAACTGCACATAAGATCTGTCAATGTAATCTTGCAGCAGACACACAAACATGTTTTTCCTCCAGGCTTCATGTCTGCATAACCAGCCACCAATAGTCGATAGTGTCCGATAAGATTCGTCCCATTTCTTATATAAACATTGATTTATACAACTGATTTCCGTTCTGGACTATCAGCAACTGTGGCTGTGAAGAGCCGGCTCGGTGGTTGCCCGTAGCGACTGCCTGGCGTCTAGCCATTCCCCTTCTAAGAGCAGAAAGGCTGCATGCCTACATCTGATAACGCAAATAGAAAAATTTCCCCTACAATGCACCACTCTGCCACCCACTTATAATTGTTTTGTGAGTGTGTGTGGTGTATGCGTAGCGCTTGAGGTCCCAATAGATTTTGGCTCCATTGTTTTTCATTAAGCTTATATTGAGTGTTAAAGGGATAGTTCACCCAAAAATTAAAATTAGCCCATTATTTACTCGCCCTCAAACCATCCTAGGTGTATATGACTTCCTTCTTTCAGATTAATCTAATCGGAGTTATATTAAAAATTGTCTTTGATCTTCCAAGTTGTTTAATGGCAGTCAGCGGGTGTTGCAGTTCATCAGTCCAAAAGAAGTGAAATAAAGCGCATCCATCCATAATAAAAAGTGCTTCACATGGCTCCGGGGGGTGAACAAAGGCGTCCTGTAGCGAATCGATGCATTTTTGTAAGAAAAATATCCATAGTCAAAACGTAATAATCACTTTAATCTAGCTTGTGCCAACAGTTGTACACGGAAGCAGCTCCGGGGCGGATGACGTAAGATGTCTGCGTTGCGCATGCGCCGTTGAGTCTCGTGAAAACCAACGTTTGTTTACAGGAGCAAAGGAAGCAAAGTTTCCTTACTTTAGCAAAGGAAAACCAGTCTCCTCTTGGCTTATATCGAAATCCTCCAACATTCTTCTTTACAAATCCTCATTTTGTACTTCTAATTCGTGACCGTTGTTTTGTTTTGATCCCTCGCCGCACTTTTGGATGAACTAACCCTTTAAGTCAGAGACCGAATTGCGAGTTCATACGCAGTGAACCCAGTGCCAGAGCCACTTTGAACTGACTCTCTTTAACCATCATATGACAAACTATTGACAAGGACAATGATCTGTTTGACATAAGTTAAGCTTTTAATATTTTTCACATGGCTCCCTTGACACGAGGATACAATAGCTGTTTAACTTGGACAGCTCCTCTTTGTGTCTGTAGGTCACTACTCACCACTCTTTAGCTGTGGCCATGGGTTCAATGTGTATCAGCCTGAATTTATTTCTATTTAATTAACTTTGCACAGACATCAGGCTAGTGGTTTCCTCCTTCCTTCTTTCTTTCAGTCTTTCATAGTTACTGAGACACATAGTTACTATTGTACCAGGAAGTAGAGAGAGTTATAGTAGATATAAAACAACAAATTACATCTGATCTTGTGCCAGCCTTAGTTTGTTAGTGGTGTTAAACCTTTAAAAGATCTTCAGAGTTTTGCTTGAAGCACTTCAGAACAAGTACACTAGATGAGAAGAATTCTATAGTATATTATTTCTCTAAAACTGTCTATATTTTTGTAACTTTTCATCAGAAATTCTGATTACAAAGCATTTTCCAGAAAGAAGATCTGGACCACACATTTAAACCTGTGTCTCCCACATAAGCACCATGGCTCAACACTAACTGCTAGGCTTACTCCAAGTTTTTTTTTTTTTTTTTTTGAGTGAATCTGCTTTTCACATTGTGTCTTTCAGCATGAATATTGTCCTTTATTGCCGAATAGTGTGAAACAGAGAGCGAGAGAAGATTGAGGAGAGTCTCAGCATATCAATCCTCTCTCTCGTGGTGGCAGAACAATGGCATGCTGGCATGACACAGGCGCTCAGCCAACATCATTGGCCACAGACAGAAGGCTTTTCACAAACGCATGGAAGTAACGTGGAGGTCTTCATGCACAAACACAAATTTCAGAACTACTTAGGTTTTGTGGCTGCTCAGTGCTCCTCTTTCAGTTGTTCTAAGTTTATACTATGGTGACCACAAAAGTATGCCCCATACAACATATTTAACCCCCTTACTACAAAAGAACATTTTATAAATAAGTATTTTTGTTTTCTTTTCCACTAAAGATGCATTGTACTCGAGCTTTGAGGATCAGTTGGGGTCCTTTTCCCCCACTTGTCAAACAAACTTGTTTACCATTTGACTTTATAACTTGTGCAGATATATACACACCCTAACACAAATGTATATGGTCTGTGTTGTACATGAACATGTGTACGCATATGATGAAATATGATCGCTAGGACTTGGGTTTTTCCAGACACTCTAAGCGTGTTTGACCTTGTGGTCAGAGCAGATCTGAAAACATCACAAGCTTTGCCAAAGAGGAATGTGCGTTCATGTCTGCATGTGTTTCTACATATGTACCCTGGGTTTGTGTATTTCCTCCGCCCAGTCTCATACTCTGAGGTTGAATTAGCTAAGTCAAGTTTCTTTGAGTGTCTCCAACTCAAGCACCCGTGAGAAAACTTTACACAAACTCCTTCGGCCCAAAGTCCTATATTTTTGCAGGTGTAGAAAGTGTCTGCTTCCTTAATTCCGGTAATGCCCATCTGTCTAATAGGAGAGAGAGAGAGAGAGAGAGAGAGAGAGAGAGAGAGAGAGAGAGAGAAGAGAGACAGAGGTGTTTGACCACATCTAGATGAGGTAGCTTATGTTGTACACGACCTTATGTCTAAAAACCACAACATGATGTTCCTTTGAACATGTTTGAATATTATTTCGCTCCGAGCTTAAGAACGTCGTCATGAAGTTTTTGGAGGTTGAGAAATAAGTAGGTTTCACTGACGAAAAGAAGCAAAGAGGCCTGAGGGTAGTTGTTTTTCACAATGTTCCCAGTGCTGGTATGATCTTACATCTTAAAGGTTTGGTTTATTGTATGTATATATTTGTTTGTTAGAAAGGATCAGTCACCACGGCTGCAGTCTCCTCTCCCTCCAACCACAAAAAGCCCAAATGCCCCCTTCTGTCTTTCGCTCCAAACACCGTTCCAGACATTTGGGTGGTCGGCGTAAGCTAAGCTTTGTTTTTCTTGCTATTCACACATTTTACAATCCTTCAGAGGGAACTTTTCAAAGCTCCCACCACAACTTTGAGTCTAATGTTTAGTTTGCTTTGATTTGAAAATATGTATTTGTTTTTCCCGCCGTTGGCTGGATGATGACAGCTGACGTGTGTTTTGCAGGACGTATGACATTTTAATGAGTCAGCCATTTTGGGCTGAGGTCCCAGCCTGGCATCTGTTCCTTTCCTTACTGAACAAATACACTGGTTTAGATGCATGCCAAATAATGTGCATGTATTTTGTTGTCCATTTCTATACCAAGGGAAACCCTCCACAACATAAGTCATTAAGGCTTTGCTTTTAACCACAAAAAGTGTCTCCATCATACTTCTCTCATGAAGCAGAAAGACATGGACCAAACTGCTATGAAAATGTTTCAGCAAAACCACAAATTAACCTGAAAACTCCACATATTCTGTCTCCGAAATGTCCACATACCTACTCTGTTCCAAACCTTAGTGAGCTGCCTACGTAGACACTAGACAGCATCATTGACTCAATCCTAATGTAGGCAACAACATAACAAATACTTCCTAAGATAACTTGTTTTGGACAGTATCTTTTGGCCACTGTTGTTTTAAACAATGCAGTCCCAGAATGTATTCCGAAATAAATCAATATGGTGAACAAATCGAAAAAAATTATGATTATAAATATATCTAAGTCATGGTAAATGGGTTTATTCCAACCCATTATTTGCATGTTTTGTATGTTTACCTTTATAGTATTGCAGCCAGTTAGCTTAGTAATATGTTTACATGATACTCTATTGGAATCAATTGTGAATCAAAAGTCTCTTATTAGGTTCCACAATTGTTAGGGTGCAGCTCACTAGGTTTTGGAATAGGACTTCAACAAATCATAAAGATCCAGAATTTCCAAAGGTGTCACTGAAAAGGCACGTATCACCCTTGTTTTTGTTAAAACCTAACATTACAAATGAGTTTGAATTACTCAGTATAACTATAAAACAAAAAAACAAGTAATGAAGGACTTTGATGAGTTTGGTGTTCATTATAAAGTCTTATCTGCATTGAATTAGTTCTCTGAAGCTCTCCATACAGTATTGTTTGCCGAAAAGCTTTGCTTAATGCCATTAGGTTGCATTGTCTTTAGCTCTAAGCTACTTTGCACTGACAATAGCCCTGAACCCAAGCCAAAGGGAAAAGAAGCTTCTCTTGCTATTGTGCCGCTTTGCGCGAATTACTTAATTAGCAAACGCGCAAACAGTTACTTCAAGTCAATGTGTACTGGATACACAGCACACACATTATGTGCGCTCTCTGAGGTTTTGTGTACACAGCTCTTGTAATAGCAGCACTTTGAGCTAGTGCTTTGTTTGGAAGATTAGATACAGGCTACAAGAACTTCCTAGTTTGACTGTTGGTGTCGATTTTAATTAATTAATTTCCTATGAATTCCTATGAATTAATTAATTGCTTCAATATTTAATGCCACTTGCTCAGTTTTGCACCATGCTTTTTACACTGCATTTGGTATTTTTTCAATATTTTTTTCTAATAAAAATGTTTAAAATAAGGGGAAAAATACTTAAAACAAGATCAGTTTACTATTTTGTATAGTAGTATAACTTGTATTCAAAGAATATATCTTGAATGAAGTTTATTTTTCCAACTCCACTGGCATATTTCTTTTCTTTTTAAGCATTTTTATTATTATTTTTGCTTTAAAATTAAGATTTATGATTTAAAATAAGGGAAAAAAAGCCAATTGGATAAACAAATGCTGATTTTGCAGTGTATTTTTCACTATATATTACGCTTTTTGAACGGAAGTCATGTGAAACATCCCTGTCGTCTCAGGTAAGTGTGTATCTTGACACACCCTACGGGGTCTGTGTTTGTGTTTTTTGCGTAGTTATGCTGCCCTCGATGGTGTTGCATAAATCGACAGTGCAGCCGTACCAGCGTGGGTTCTACTGCGCAGACGACAGTATCCGCTACGCCTATAAAAGCAGCACTGTGCCCTCTTCTGTGCTGACAGCCGTGGGCCTCCTCCTGCCCATTGCCAGCGTAAGTGCCCCGCAGAGGGGCCTCAGACAGGGGACATGGGGCCAGGCGAGTGGGGCGACTGCATGGGAAATCAAGTCTTTTGAGAGAGTTATTATAGTTTATAGCCTTTACATAGGAGAAACTGCTAGTGCATTGTGCCAAATAAACATTAGCGATGTGTAGCCGTTCACTTCTCTCAGAAGCCGAGCTACCATGTCAGACGCCCCCTCCCCTGCCTGGTATTTCCCATAATCCTCGGCTGCCGTGTGCTGTGCTGTGCTGTGCCGCTACCTGCGTGTCTTTCTGTGACAGACCTGATATCTCTTTCTCTCTCTCTCTCTCTCTCTCTCTCTCTCCCCACTCTCTCTCT
>NW_015536541.1:904877-906524 GCF_001515605.1 Sinocyclocheilus anshuiensis
AAACAAGTAATGAAGAACTTTGATGGGATTGGTGTTCATTATAAAGTCTTCACTGCATTGAATTAGTTCTCTGAAGCTCTCCATACAGTATTGTTTGCCGAAAAGCTTTGCTTAATGCCATTAGGTTGCATTGTCTTTAGCTCTAAGCTACTTTGCACTGACAATAGCCCTGAACCCAAGCCAAAGGGAAAAGAAGCTTCTCTTGCTATTGTGCCGCTTTGCGCGAATTACTTAATTAGCAAACGCGCAAACAGTTACTTCAAGTCAATGTGTACTGGATACACAGCACACACATTATGTGCGCTCTCTGAGGTTTTGTGTACACAGCTCTTGTAATAGCAGCACTTTGAGCTAGTGCTTTGTTTGGAAGATTAGATACAGGCTACAAGAACTTCCTAGTTTGACTGTTGGTGTCGATTTTAATTAATTAATTTCCTATGAATTCCTATGAATTAATTAATTGCTTCAATATTTAATGCCACTTGCTCAGTTTTGCACCATGCTTTTTACACTGCATTTGGTATTTTTTCAATATTTTTTTCTAATAAAAATGTTTAAAATAAGGGGAAAAATACTTAAAACAAGATCAGTTTACTATTTTGTATAGTAGTATAACTTGTATTCAAAGAATATATCTTGAATGAAGTTTATTTTTCCAACTCCACTGGCATATTTCTTTTCTTTTTAAGCATTTTTATTATTATTTTTGCTTTAAAATTAAGATTTATGATTTAAAATAAGGGAAAAAAAGCCAATTGGATAAACAAATGCTGATTTTGCAGTGTATTTTTCACTATATATTACGCTTTTTGAACGGAAGTCATGTGAAACATCCCTGTCGTCTCAGGTAAGTGTGTATCTTGACACACCCTACGGGGTCTGTGTTTGTGTTTTTTGCGTAGTTATGCTGCCCTCGATGGTGTTGCATAAATCGACAGTGCAGCCGTACCAGCGTGGGTTCTACTGCGCAGACGACAGTATCCGCTACGCCTATAAAAGCAGCACTGTGCCCTCTTCTGTGCTGACAGCCGTGGGCCTCCTCCTGCCCATTGCCAGCGTAAGTGCCCCGCAGAGGGGCCTCAGACAGGGGACATGGGGCCAGGCGAGTGGGGCGACTGCATGGGAAATCAAGTCTTTTGAGAGAGTTATTATAGTTTATAGCCTTTACATAGGAGAAACTGCTAGTGCATTGTGCCAAATAAACATTAGCGATGTGTAGCCGTTCACTTCTCTCAGAAGCCGAGCTACCATGTCAGACGCCCCCTCCCCTGCCTGGTATTTCCCATAATCCTCGGCTGCCGTGTGCTGTGCTGTGCTGTGCCGCTACCTGCGTGTCTTTCTGTGACAGACCTGATATCTCTTTCTCTCTCTCTCTCTCTCTCTCTCTCTCTCCCCACTCTCTCTCTCTTTGTGTGCGTGTGTGTGTGTTTCGCTAGCTGGCCTGCCTTTCCTGATAATTGAAACTAGCACAATCAAGCCGTACCATCGCGGGTTTTACTGCAGTGACCAGTCCATCCAGTACCCGTATAAAAACGGGGACACCATAAGTGATGCCGTGCTCTGTGCCGCTGGCATTCTAATTGCCATCCTCTCTGTAAGTTCCTCTCTTATATATATATATATATATATATATATATGTATATATAT
>NW_015536541.1:907933-928011 GCF_001515605.1 Sinocyclocheilus anshuiensis
CTCTAGCCGAACATGCACGTCTGTGCCAGCATTTATGTGAAACAGAAGCAGTTTGGTGCAGTCACACACACAGATCACGTTGCGGCCGAATTCAGACATTCAGGAACAAACTTTTTAGTGCTGCCTCGCAGTTTTATCAACTAAATAGCTTAATCGCTCAAGAGCTACATTATCTTTCTCAACAAGGAGCTGGTAACATCATTGTTTCTAAAGGAATTAAAGCCACAGCTTCACTGCTAATAGAGAAATGTGGCAAAACTGGTAATTCATACATACACAGCCTCTCTTTCTCTCTCTCTCTCTCTCTCTCTCTCTCTCTCCCCACTCGCTCTCTCTTTGTGTGCGTGTGTGTGTGTTTCGCTGTAGCTGCCCTGCCTTTCCTGATAATCGAAACTAGCACAATCAAGCCGTACCATCGCGGGTTTTACTGCAGTGACCAGTCCATCCAGTACCCGTATAAAAACGGGGACACCATAAGTGATGCCGTGCTCTGTGCCACTGGCATTCTAATTGCCATCCTCTCTGTAAGTTCCTCTCTTATATATATATATATATATATATTCATATAAATATACCACTAATTCATATAAACATCCCATCTTCATCCCTCACCCCCTATTAGATCATTAGTAGAATAACTGATTAGTGATTAGTAAAATAACTGTAGAAATAAATGGTGACTTGTAGCATAGAATTCTACCCATAATCCTTCTTAAATCTATTAACCAGTCCTCCCCATCCCATCTTTTTATTTAAAATATTTGAATAACTCAACATCAAGAGATGTATCATGGTCAGGGCTGTCGCTGTCTCTCTTCTTCTTTCTGTCTCGATCTTCTTCTGTCTTTTTTGTTCTGTCTTCTTTTGTCTGCATGTATTTTGTGATATATTGCTCTTTTTGTGTTTTAACTTTTTTAATAAAGTAATTCTTAAAAACAGCAATGCTGAGTTACTGTATAAAATGTTATAAATCAGTAATATATAGAAACCTTGTGAAAGAGAAGTACACTTTAGCATACTTTTAAAAAGAGTGCTTATGGAAATAATATATTTTTATAGAATAGACATGAGTGCAAACTGAATGTAACATTTTCCTGACAAATGCTGACAAGCATTTATGGTAAACTAAAATTTTATGTCATTTCTATTGAAACTGTTGTGTCATTTATTTAATATATTTGTAAATAGACATTTAAAACGATCAAGTTGCCATGTAGTACATTTAAAATATATTAACTTTAAATGTAATATTGATTAACATGGTGCAGTTAAAATTAAAATCAAATCCTTCACATGTGATATGATAATAAGTGTTGTTCTTTAAAGGAAAATATGCTTAATTGTCATGAAAAGATCAAAATGCTAAATAAATAAATAAAATCCTAATGGTCCCAAATATGATTTTCCTAAACCTTCATATTTATCTTGTTTCATATTTATAGTTTCTTATATTTTACCCCAAAATAAAAAAAGAAATGAGCAGGATATCTTGACAGATTTTGTGAAATACACCTAATTTAGTGAATTGAATTTTTTTTAAAAAGAGCAAAGTCTCACAGAATTCAATTTGAGTGCAGATAAATCTGGATAAGAGATTAAACCGCCCCACAGCTGCTGAGGTGTTAAATTAGTCGACATTCACAGCCTTTGTGACAGCTGCCAAAGGGTTAACCTCTTACAAATGAACCCAATCACCTGGAGGACACATGTTCAATGAAGAAGAAGAAAGAATGCAACATTAAACCTACTTTTAGCTCTTGTGAAACTCCAAAACAATATCTGAAAACAAAAATTCAACATGCCAGGCAAATCCCTTGTGGAAGAAAGTGGTGGAGATTAGGGAAGTGGTCTTGCAGTAAACTGGCATGACACCAATTCCATGCCTCACTGTCTGGAGGCATGCTCAGCAATTTTCCTGATTAAAACAGGGACCGTGTGTGTGTGTGTGTGTGTGTGTGTGTGTGTGTGTGTGTGTGTGTTGGCACCCCCCACACAGCTGTAGTTAATTAGCAGTGTCTCCAGTCCTAGTTTGGTTAGGCCTCAGGGAAAGCAGACCCACTCTTCACTACCACCACAACAGCGTTCCTCTACAGTTTGAAGAGAGAATGAAAAAAGAGCGCGAGAGATAGTAAATATCTCATTAAGGCATGGTTTATGTACTTCATAACCCATGCCTCTCTGCTCAAATTTACGTCCTACTGGTTTCAAATGGTGCAGACCGCCGTTTTAAAATCCCATGCTCTAACTGCTCATATGAAAGCCATAACCTTTAGAAACATAATATGTTCCATATCATTAAAGTATCACCAGCAATGGGCAGGCCATGCTCAGTCATAACTCAAGTTACTCGTTTTCTCATTCCCTCATTTCTTTCACTCATTTCTTCTTGCTTTTTTGATTAATGTGCTTTCCTAACTGATACTTCATGTGCATGTTCGTCTAACTCCCCCCTGCATGCCCATGACCTGACCACTGAAATCTTGTGATATTACACACAACACGTTAATGTTTGTGGTATGACTTTACGAATTCACCATCACTTATGATCTTAATGACATTCAGCTCTGTTCTAAAACCTAGTGAGCTGTCTTGCTTTCTAGTAGCTATATAGGCAGCTGCCTACACAGGCGTCCTAACCATCATTGAACCTGATGAGCAATTTGGAACACTATGTAGGCAGCAGCTCTGAGCATCACACAAGTTGGCTCAAGTTGATTTCAAAAGTGTTTGTTAGCATGTTGCTAAGCTAACAGCATATTGTGTGAGGCGATTTTTAATTACACTGAACAAATTTATTGATACATTTCAGTATTGATGAAATGTTTATTCATAATCAACATCTCGGCTCATTTACCATCTTTGTCCACTGATCTTTGCGCAGTGCATTTGATTTGTCTTTTTCGTGATTTTCGCTAGGTTTTGGAACAGAGCCTGTATGTATTATTAATCTCAGCTATCGGTAATTTTTGTTTCCATTGTAAATTAACCGTTCTCTAGATTGTGATTGGCGAATGCTACAGGATCCATTACCTGAACCAGGGCTCCAAGTCATTCGTGGGAAATCCATATGTCTCCGCCCTTTACAGACAAGTGGGCGTGTTCATCTTCGGCTGCGCCGTCAGCCAATCATTCACAGACATTGCCAAGGTCTCGGTTGGACGGATGAGGCCGCACTTCCTAGACGTTTGTAAGCCTGACTACTCTACCATCAACTGCTCTCTGGGATATATTACTCAATACACATGTCTTGGAAATCAAAGCGAAGTACAAGAAGCCAGGTGAGATATTTAACACTCACATGCACGTGGGATAATAAAATGTCACAGTTTCTACAAAAATACTAAGCAGCACAACTGTTTTCAACATTGATAATAATAAGAAATGTTTCCTGAGGAGCAAATCAGCACATTACAATGATTTCCGAAGGCTCATGTGACACTGAAGTAGGAGTAATGATGCAGAAAATTCAGCTTTGCCATCACAGGAATAAATCATTTAAAAATATATTAAAATAGAAAGCAGCCATTTTAAATTGTAATCATTTTTCACAATATTACTGTTTTTACTGTGTTTTGTATCAAATAAACGAAGCCTTGGTGAGCATTAAAGACTTTCAAAAACATTAAAATATTTTTAAAAAGTTGTTTAATATTTGTAATAAATAATATAAATATTGTTTTTTTTTCATAGAAACATAACAAATAATCAATTAAATGTTTTTATGTATTTAATAATAAAACATTGTTGATTACATTTTTTTTTCTTCCTACAGGAAATCCTTCTTTTCTGGACATGCTTCATTTTCGATGTACACCATGCTGTATCTGGCTGTAAGTACATACACTGTGTGGTGCTCTCACACTGCCACAGTTCTGTTAATTTACAGAAGAGCTGTTTTTTCATGACTATTATGTTTAGTATGAAACAGGGACCCTCTATCACCCTTTCACCCTCCTCTGTGGGTCTCTGAAATGTGGGTCACTCTTATTTTCCCTTTTCATCTCTGGAATGGACACACTCCACCTGTTTTAATTTGTGCAGCTGTGTAGACTTCCCTTCTGTCTGAAGTTGTCCTTCATTCCACTTTCATTCCTTATGCTTTATTTCTATTCTCTTTTTGAATGGGTCACACACTTTTTTACACCAATTATGCAGAATCCCCAATATAGCTTTACATACACACAAAGCCAGATTTCGCTCAGCCTCCCGGAGTCTCTCACTGTATGTAAAGCCTCTTTCAAAGGCTTCAAACTTTTTCCCCTTTCACACGCAAGGCCCTCCACTCCTCCCTCCTTTTATTCTAATCCTTTCTTTCTGCATCTAAATCATCAGCATCTCCATGGGCCCCTCCACCTTTGACTCTTTCAGATGGCAGGAGGTGGAGCCGCTCTGCTAATGGAGGAGGCCAAATGTTCATTCTCAGCGTTTTGAGATATTATTTGAGAAAATTAGGAGGGTGATAGAGAATATGCACGTTTGAGTGTGTTCAAGACCACAGACCTGTTCAAACTCATGCAGATTTGGTTCTAATGCTCTCAAAACAGCCATTAAATGAATGTGTGACTTTGACTGCTGGGCCTGACGCCCGAAACACTGACCTGAACACTTCCTAGACAAGAGGAAACAGTACGTTAAGAACCAGACCCCTGGCAGGTTCTGTTGAGTGTTTTGTGACTTAAACGATCCGTATTTACACATAGACCCGCTGTATTTTAAACCATAGTGATTAGCCACAGAGCAGGAGAGATGTCAGCCAATGTTACACATCATTATTCATGGAGAACAGCAAGCATATATATCTTCTATATATCTTTAAGACAGATTTTCAGCATGCAGTCACTTGGCGATTTTGGGTCTGAATTATCATCTTGATTTGAAAGCCTGGATTTGTGTCTCTGAGGGGCAAATTGTTCAGATGTTATCAGAAACCCTGGCCAGATTTGTCACAGCCGAGGCCAAAGTGTAGTCAAACTCCATTATAAAATGTGAACGTGAATAGACTATTATGTTAAGATACAGGGTGACTCGCTAAAATTATTTTACCATCTGCTCTTGGCCTTCAGAGTTAATAACAAGAGGCCAAGAGAGAACGCTCTGAGATATCGAAGCACAAAGCATGATAAACAGAATTACAGACCTGAATAAATCTGAAGAACGGAAAAAACAAGTGGAGGAAAGTGCTCTTTGAGTAGACCGATCAAGCGATACAGTCTTACTGACTGGAGCGTTACCCTTCCCAGCCTTGCTCCCTGTAATTATCTCAGTCTAGCTGTCATGCTTGATAGGTCAGATGCTGAAGTCATTATGAGAGCTCATACCAGTCTTGTCATCCCCTCTTATTTGCACAAATGTAACCCTAGGTCAAACCTAGACTATTTGTTCTTGCCAAAATTCGTGAATTAATCATTCTGGCACAGTACCTCAAAACAGAACCCACACCTGTTCCGACATGTACTAATACATTCATCTCACTTTTTTTCCTCTCGATTTTCCTTGTAAAAAACCATAGTGGTTTCATAGAAACCTAGATGAATTTCCATTGAATCTGCACAGTTTTTTCCCCCGCAGTTTTAAGGTTTGTAAGGTTTTGCTTTCACCCGTGCAGTGGATCAATGTCAGTTTTAAAACTGTGACTTCTCTTTTTCATTGTTAGATCATTGTTTTCAATAAAAATTATGTTATTTATCATGAAACTGCAGACATTCAGAAGCAATAACTGCTATAAGTGTTGTGTGTGAAAAATGCATAAAATTATACAATTTATTTAGTAATTTATAATGTTACAGAAGATTTCTATTTCAAATAAATGCTGTTTTTTAAACAGCAAATACTCATCAAAAAATATATCACAAAAATATTAAGCAGCACAACCTATTTCAGCATAAATAAATGTTATTTTGAAAAATTATTCAATTATAAAAAAAGAAAAAAATCTATAAGATATTGATCAGATCATGGTCTGATATTGAGATCATAGTCAGGTTAAGATACTTAAATATAATAAGTTGAGTTCTGCCCCCTAGAGTGACTGCTAGTACTATACATTTATGCGGTTGAATTGTGTATTTAAGGGTCTTAGTGAACCACAATATCGATGCAGCTCAACACCAGAGTAGCTGGTCAACCTCATGTGTTCATTGAGTTGGAACAGCATATCAGTTATTGTTATTGCAATAACAACTTGCTAGTTGCTAGTTATTGTTCTGGATAGCAAGTGTATGTGAGTATTTTGTGGGCAGCAAATTGGGTATTTCCTAGCCTCTCTATGACCTCCACCCTCCATAGTCCAATGAGTTCTGGTTTGGCTGCTGCATCACTGCACCTCTCAGACCGCATGGTGACGGATTATGCTCTAGTTAGTCGTAGTGACCAGAGAACAGTCTGTGAATGATATGAGACCATGGGCAGAGTAGAAACAAGCACAAACCACTCACAGGCAAATCTTCTACCTGCTGTTTTCAAGCTTATTACTCTGCATATTGTGGTCATTGACATGTGGCAAGGCTGCGTTGGCTTTACAGTAATATTTTTGGACCTGAGGTCAGAATATAAAAGGTTCTAGCTGTGAAGTTTGACTGTTTTCTGCCAGAACTGGCAAGATTCAAGTGCAAATACACTTCAGGATGACCCACAAAACCATGCACAGCGCCATGAAAAAGTCTTTCCTTTCAAAATATTGCAAAATAAGTATAGTTTTCCTCACACTCACCTATTTGGTTAAGCTAATATGATTTATTATACCACATCTCTCTTGCTTTTTCTGTTTCCCACCCCAAGTTGGACTGAACATCCTATTTTGTGGCTGCTTATATGACCTGAAGAAGTCAGTTGCTGGGCTTAAAGGAACAGTTTATTCCTATTGTTCCAAACCTCTATGACTTTCGTTTACAGAACCCAAGGATAAAGCTTGATGACGGTACTGGTCACTCTTTTCCATGCAATTACAATGAACTGCAATTACAATGGGACTGAATCTTTCAATCTTAAAAAGGATGCAAAAGCACGTAAAAAGTATCAAATGGAGTCTGTATGGGTCAGATACTATGTTCCGAGTCTTCTGAAGTAATACAATAGATTTGTGTAAGAAACAGATTGAAATTAAAGTTGGTTTTGGCTAAAAAAAAAAACTTCTAGCTTAACTTTCCTTTGTATGCTTATGAGAATTTTGTCAAAAGTAGCAATGTTCAATTCATGAATACATATTTTTTATTCATTCTGCTCTTTTTAATAAATCTAATTCACAAAAATATCTGAATGATTCATTCATGAACGCAGCTGGCCTGGTTTTTAAAGCAGTAGTTCACCCCAAAATGACAATTCTCTTATCATTTACTCACCCTCATGTCATTCCCACCCTATAAGACTTTCATTCATCTTTGAAACACAAATGAAGATATTTTTAATGAAACCTGATTGATTTCTGTTCCTCCAATAAATGTCCATTCCACCGAAACTGATGCTTTGAAAATTTCATAAAGACATTGAGTTCATATCAGCCCCAAGTTGTTTTTAGGAAGATCGCTTTATTTGATGAACAGATTAAATTTATATGATGCATATAATTTATATTACATGCATCATATAACTTCAGAAGACTAGAAAAATAATGCACAAGGTATATGAACCACTTTCATGACTCTTTTGTGGTGCATTTAAATCCTTTTTTGAAACTGTTGAAAAGAATGACTAGTATGACTAGAATAACTAGTACAGTTTTTGAAAACTAATCCTTTAATAGCCCGCCACGATCTTTTCCATTGTCCCATTTGATACCTCAATATCAGCTCTGATGGTACCACCCAGATCGCCTGCAGGGAGGGACTGGATGGAGACTGTCAGCAGGATGCAGCATGTTATCTGCTCAAGAGTGTGTTACTTCTCATGAGGGCACAGGGCGTGTGTATGTGTTTTTTTTTTTTTTTGTTCGGTTTGTCGCTGGAGAATCTAAGACCACACCATCTGCCATTCCTGCCACCACCACCTCACAAACACACAGAGATGAGAGAGCCATATACACCCCACAACGTCTGCGGCACGTTTGGCTTATCTGAGCTCTGATAGCAAGATGCTAAGAGGCAGATTTGATGGACTGTATCTGAGCCCTGAGGGTCCTCAGGCTCTGCTGTTCTTATCAGCTCTTGGATGCCTACGTGTGGAGAGGACCCCGCTCTCGCCCTGAGGAACAGAGCCACTTCAAGAGTTTGGAGAAGTCACCGAGCTCATCTCTACATCTCCAGACTCAGACATGCTGGCTTACAGCTAAGGAGATGAGCGTCAGTAAGAGGTCATGGAAGGGTGACGTCTGACGCTCATCTCCTTAGCTGTAAGCCAGCATGTCTGAGTCTGGAGATGTAGAGATGAGCTTGGTGACTTCTCCAGAACTCTCTCTTTTTGCCACTTTAGTATAGAAAAGATTTATATTAGGGGTGCCACAAGCCCCGAAAAAAAAAAAAAAAAAAAAGTAGAAAATGCTTTCAAGAACTTAGAAACATGCTGAATTCATAGTTCTTCTTTTCTGCCACTCCTTATGGCGGATGTTATCCAGAGGCCCTGGTTGTCTTGTTTGTGTTGTGGCCACTTGTTGATTTTTAAAGTGAAGTGACAATAACATTCCTCTCATTGTGCTTCATTGCGCAACATTCACTGTGGGTGCGAAAGAGAGCATGAGAATGTCACTGTTGGCTCTAAAGCTCAATTCTTTATTTTGGAGAACCAATCTGCTATTTCTTCTATTTTCTATTATTTACTAGGTTGGAAAACACTGGAAGCCTTCATAAATAATTCGAACAGTAAACATAAAATTATTTTGTTCTCAGTTTGTCATGTGTGACGTGAGACAAAAATCTTAATAAAAAAGGCAATAACAAAACAAGAACATAAAAAAAAATTGGAAAGGAAAACCATCCAGTTCTACATTTTAACAATCCTAATTTATTGATTCACTTTTGTAATTTAGTTCGCAGTCACGGCAGACAGACCTCCGTCTCCATAAGCCACAGATCTGCGGTTGAAGAGCATTCCGTTGCATTCACAAGGCCTGATCAAAGATATTATTGACACGTTTGTTTGCAAGTTCTCCTCATGAACTTTTTTAGGCATAGGAATGCCAAATGTATGAAAGTCTGTGGTTGAAATAGCTACAGATGCTTGGTTAGAAAATCTCTCTTCACTGCCAACACTGTGGCTGAGCTGGACCGAAATCAACATGAGTATGAATTTATTTATTTATCTTTTGCCTCAGATGAACTTTAGCCATATAATCAAGCAAGTATCTCCATTTCAGTCAGTCATCTATGATATCTAACTCTTCTCTTTAGCCAGCTGTAAACCCAACAGCTTGTATACAGTAGCGATTCAGACTGATTCAGGCAAAATGGCTTAAAGCTTTGTTTCAGCGTATTTTTAAGGACTTCCTGCTTTGGGCCACAATATAAATTGAAATAATGAGACAGCAGGCCATATGTTGATTCCAATCGGTTTGAGGCAAAAATGCACAGCCGCACATAAACAGCCATAGATGCTTATCACTCTACCATCCTTCCTTTCTGAGGGGATGATTTTATGACATAAGATCAGTTGGAAACGATTGAGGAGGCCTCTATTTCTCTTCAGTCTGGTGTGAACATATTTGCCGCATGTAGCAGTAATGCTAATCTTCTGCCTAGTTAAATACTCCATAAATCCAAACGGCATTGCCTGACCACAGAGAGCTCCAGTCATTTATCAGAATCGAATTTGCGAAGACTGTCAGTCTACTTGTGCAGGCACACCCATCCTCACATCATCTGAGAACTCCATCCAGCAAGGAAACTCCAACTCCCAAACATCCTCAGGGAGGGATTCCTTCCTCTCTACACACACAATGCCTTCGGAGTGAGGAGAGAGCTGTTCAGGAAAGCAGACATGACCTTGTACACACCTTCATTTAGGAGCTCAAAGCCCAAAATGGCTTTTGTTTGTTTTGTCTAACAGATCGTCTTGAGTGTGTGCATCAGTGTTTATCCATTAGTGTCTGTGTGTATAAGGATGTGTTCAGAGATTTCTGTTGTCTGCTGCGGTTTTGAACGTAATGGAATGTTCCTTCTCATTTGGTGATGGATGATTAAGGGAGGGTGATGAGTACAGGCTCCTTAACTGACCCAGTTTGAAGGGTTTCAGGACTGATGGGCCGCCGGAGCATCGTCAACAGTTTGTCCTCCTGACCCCCATCCTCCACTAGTCTTTGTAACCCCCAATCATTTGTTTTCTTACCCTAATGAGTCTTCCTGTTCCCAGAAAGCGAGCTCGACAAGGGGTCCTTGGATTTAGGTGACTAGAGAAAGAGAGACCTTTTTTTCAGTCCTGTTCAGCGCAACTTTGGGTTCTCAGTTTTTCACTCTCATCTCCACCTCCCATATTTGTTTGTTTTGTTTTATTCCTCAAACTTATTGTATTAGCTGTTATGTAATAAAAACACAAGTTGTACAAATGTTCCCATTGTTTAAATTGCTTTCCATCTCTGTTTCTTTAGTTCTACCTGCAGTCTCGGTTCACGTGGCGAGGAGCCCGTCTGATGAGGCCACTCCTGCAGTTCACCTTGCTAATGATGGCCTTCTACACCGGGTTATCACGCGTTTCTGATCACAAGCACCACCCCACTGATGTGTTAGCTGGCTTTGTCCAAGGAGCCCTGGTGGCCTACTGCATAGTGAGTACATCTATGTATTTCAATCCATTTCAGGCTTCCTTAAATAAGATTAAGTATCTAAGGAGACAAGAGGCTGTTGTGATTAATCTTGAATTTAACCAATCTGGAAATTGTGTACTTTACTACATTTAACCCTCTGGGGTCCGAGGGTGTTTTGGGGCCTGGAAAAGTTTTGACATGCCCTGACATTTGTGCTTTTTTCAGTTGCTTACAAACATTTGAATGTCTAAAGTTTAATAACACTGTAATCAGCACAAACTGGGCTACAATAATATGTGAGCAGCATGTATTTACGTGATTGTGTTTTTGAGAAAACAACGTTTATGCGTGCTTAGTGAAAAACTACAATTTTAAAGTCACTGAAATAAGGCCATAAAACACATACAGAACATTTGATGTTGGTTTCATACTGATTACTTTGTCACATAATATTTGTTTTATTCATGACTTACTTCGTTTAAAAGTAGACATGTTAAGCTTTCTATAGATATATATCTCATGTGTGTGTGTCAAATATTCGCTGAGTTTCAGTTAATTTTAGTGACGCGTTTCAAAAAGATATGCGCGGAGAATGAGATGGCTAAAAGCACACCCTGTATATTTTCTTTATTTTGCAAAACCACAATGTTTTGTTGATATTGTGAGTGTACACAAATAAAAGTAGACCCTTTACAGATTGAAATGCTGTATTACTCTTATATGTACGATCAAGTATGAAGGAGCATTTTAGTTCTTTTTGCTGTCAACATTCAAATCTGCAAAAAGTTCCGCCGCCGGAACTGTCGACCCCAGGAGGTTAATAACCATTGGCCTTATCTGGTTGTCATCACAACATCTGGATTTTTTTTTCTAATATTGGTTAACAAACATTTTGACACAGTGTTAACACCAGAACTAGTTAAAAACTCCTTTCGTAAATATGCTGGCAATTACCAACCCGACAAGTTTGACAATATAGCATGTTTTCCCATTTCCCACCCTTCACTTTAAAACATGAAAAGGTTTTTCTTTTTCTGTCTGTATAGTTAGTGATAGTCCATGAGTATGTTTGAGCTCGACTCAAGGCAGATTTTTCAGATAACTTGTTAAAAGAAGAACCATTATGAACAGACTTTATCTGGTGTCTTTTGAGTGAAGTGAAGACGGAAGGCCAATCCGGAGTTTGAAATCCGAAGGGGATCTGAATATCTGGAACCAGACCACAATGTTCTCCATACCCCACCCTCTAACTTTTTCACTCCTATCCACAAAATTACTTATCCGTCAGAGTGAAGCATAATCTTTTTCTTGTTAATCCAGAGCATATTACCTCAATTGCACCATTACCAACTCTCAAATGAAAATAGGAGGGGGAGGGTTGTGGAAAAAGGAATTTTACACTTCATAATTGTGGCACATGTCACTTTTGTTGGTGCCAGACTTTCCCTGCAGTAAGCAAAGCTTCACTTAGTTGGATTGTGTTTGGGAAAATTGAGTCGAGGGGAGCTGAGCGTACAAAGAGGGGAGAGCATTTTCTCTTTGGGAGAAATGACAGTGTTAATTATTCATTTGAGAAACAGAGATGTATCTGTTTTTCTGCATTGTAAGGGGACGGTGCAAAGATTTGAGGCCCATATGATAGGGGGAGGCAAGAGGCCAAAACCTCTTCCCCCAGATATTATCCCATCTTAATTCTTACAGCATCTGAAAGACAAATATCTAAATTGTTAGTGTTGAAATTGGGATATTGAGTTGTTTCTCAACATTACAATTCCCAGAATGTTCTAGCAGTGTCTTTCTTCACTCTAATTAGCTGTGACAGGGCCACACTTTTTATGGTACACAGATGTTCGCCAAACATCTCTCTACTGGTATCATGAACCTTCAAAATATTTAATCTTCAGCCCTTGAATTTGCTGTGTGGTTCAGTTTTCAGTTGGCTCTTGTCCCTATTTATTGGCATTTCAATTTTTCCAAGAGCAGTTTAGATTTTCATAACCTCATTAAGAAGGACATTGTTTTACTTAAATTATCCATCCATTTCTGATGGTCTTGATTGTCTTTGAGCCCCTCAGGTTCAAGGTGTAGAAACTAGTCTTTGACACCTGGAGAAGTTTCTCCCCAGTGTGAAAAAACAGAAAATAGCAGTTAAGTACAAATAAGACAGAGCAGAAATGTGACCCTGGACCACAAAACCAGTCATAAGGGTCATCTCACTTGGCATCTCTTTTTTTGAGCATCTCAAAGCTGAATAAATGAGCTTTCTATAGATGTATGGTTTGTTATGATAGGACAATATTTGGCCGAGATACAACTATTTGAAAATCTGGAATCTGAGGGTGCAAAAAAATCTAAATATTGAGAAAATCGCCTTTAATGTTGTCCAAATGAAGTTCTTAGCAATGCATATTACTAATTAAAAATTCAGTTTTGATATATTTACAGTAGGAAATTTACAAAATATCTTCATGGAACATGATCTTTACTTAATGTCCTAATGATTTTTAGCATTACAAAAAATCAATAATTTTGACCCATACAATGTATTTTTGGCTATTGCTACAAATGTACCCCAGCGACTTAAGACTAGTTTTGTGGTCCAGGGTCACAAATGAGATCCTTTTCATTACAGATCAAGGCACCCAAGTACTTGTTTTTAACGAGCCTACATTTGGAATCTGTTCCGCTCCCCATCTGTGAACGCTTTAGAGGTCCAATTAAAGTATCTCTAATGACCAAATATAGAGGTAATGCAAGGTACGCGTCTTTTAAAAGAAAAGTTATGTCGCCATACATCACGCATTGGTTTCACACCGTAGGCTGCAGTGCTGCTTATCCAAACTTCTCAGCAAGTAGTCTCCGACAGTTCATGGTTTGGAGGTGCAGCAATTCTTCTAAACTTGGCTGTAGGTGCTGATTTCTGCTTAAGGGCGTTGTGTTTAAAGACATTTAAAGGTTGTAAGTGCTCTGGGTCGGTGTCCAACTGGCTGGCTTCAAAGAAACCGTGGAAAGTTACAGGTCTTGGTGAGTTTTGGCCATATTGCAAAAGCTGATTACAGGCTTACTGCATGTTCCATATTAAAGAAGATCAGTTCACATGGCGCAGTTAGACTGCGATGCCCACAGAGAACTGATCTCAGAACAGCAATTAATGTCAGTCTGCTTATGTATCATGCAAGGGAAACTTAAAACGTCGAGCAGCACAATGTTAACTTGGCAATCAGTTTTGTTCAATCTCCAAAGGAGGCTCCTGAAGTCCTACATTCAGTTCCTTATACTCAGGCCTGGTTTGTATCAGGAATTTTGGCAAGAGTAACTACAACGTTACGATTGCTGAAGTCAGGCAGCCTGGCATATGTTTAAATTCTGATGTCTAAATGTCTAAAAGAACCCCTGAGATTCAGACTTCAGAAACCGCATTTTCATTCTTTGTCTTTTTCTGGACTGTTGACTGTGGCCACATCCTCCGGTCCATCCTGTTGGAGAGTGGCATAAGCTGTTTGTTCATGTCATCAAACACGGCCCACTTTCTAAGCTGCTGACATGGAAAGAGAGAGTGTGAGAGGTTGGCTGCTTGTAAGGCTCGGTTGCAGAGGTGTTTCCTGAAGGACTAGACAAGGGTGGAAACAGCTGGAGGCCTGCTCTCAAACAGCCTTTTCCTCTTCCCACTCTCTCTTTCTCTATCAGTTCCTGGTTAACAGTATCCCACCGTTCCTCAAAAGCAAAAAGGGTCATGTTCAATATTCAGGACTCCAGTTCCTCCTGCGATAACGGCCTGCAGCTAAGTGCTTCTGGTCTGGCTTGGGTGGCAAGATGGTTGTCCCGATATCCTATTACTCCCTCCCATATGTCAGGCCTGAGCTTGACTCTTTTTTTTTTTCCATTGGCTGCCACAGCACTCTCCATGTAGCTATGGTAATGGAGGCCATCTTAAACCGAAATAGTGTGGTTGTGTGTAAGAAGAAAGGAAATTTTAATGGTGTTATTAAACTTTGCTAATGTTACGCTGGAGAGCGAAGCAGCCAAAACACAACTTGGTCACCACAATTATCATGCAGATGTGGCTCAGGACCTGAAACTACAATTTAAGTCACACGCATAACATAAGCAACACACTTTCACACATAATCATGTGCTGTGTTTGGCACTTTTAGGATCAGGCACACCCAAACCAATGGAAGACCACACACGTGCACACACCCAGACATATCGTCTATGAACCTGCTCACAGTTAAGATGAATCCCAACTTCCCAAGTCTATAAAGCCATCAGTAAAAAGCGGCAGAAGTTCATTCGAGCTGATGTCAGTGGCATAAGTGAGGTTAATTTCAGATGAGTTTAGATGGAGTTAGTGTGCCCTCCCAGCTCTGGGATACAAAATAAGTGTACATTATGAAGATCTTTTGACTCATTTTGGCAGAATTGTTGGATGGTGACAATTTATTTGGTGTCATTTCTTGTCTGATTAAGGGAATGTGTGAGAGTGCCGGGTGGAGCAGTTAGTGAAGCAGTTAGTTTGCCATGGAATGATATCAAACCGCTTTAATACAATATAATACAGAGATGGAGACTAAAATAGTAAATTAGGCAACTTGACACCTTGGTATTTTCACATGTTACAGTTTAAAGAGAATGTGTCTTAGAAAACACATTTTGATCTTGTTTAATTTTGGTCAAAAAACAAAAAAGCTCTCTCTCCAGTCTAAAAATGGGTGTTCCATCACATCCATGAGCACTTTAACATGGCCAATCATAAGTGAGTCATTTACATATATAGTAGATTTCTTAAAGGTACAGTAGCAAAAACACAATATATTTTTCAGTCTTGCTTATTTACTCAAATGTAACTGTCCGAGAAATGGTGTAAAATGGTTTTTATTTATTAGGTTTATTTGGAGCTGCAGTAATATGCTGCAGTAACAGACCCTAAAGGTGCATCTTAATTCTTCCCCCAGTTAGTGGAACCACAATAAGGTCAGCACACACACGCACACACACACACAGGCTTAGACAAGCACGCAAAACAGCTTCCTGGTGCTGACTGAGCATTCGTACACAATGGAGCGGGTTTGCTGTGGAAGAACACTTTCAGACAGAGGGCCGTGGCACAGGAAGCACTCACCACGTGACACAGGTTCATTAGCAGCCTGTGATTACAGGTCAGAGTTTGTAGTGCATCAAAAAGCCTATTGTACGAGACGACTCTTGAGTCATGCTGGACAGTAAGGCTGAATTCAGGCCTGCAGCTGATGGCATACGTGATAGTTATCACATAATTACACACAAATCCAGATATGGAGACGTTTGCCCATTATCAGATGCTCTGTCTTGCAACAGCCCTGTCAATATAAAACACAATTCTTTTCAAATATTGAGTGAATTTTCTGAAAATTTTGCATAGAATGTTGTATGTGTATTTTCTAATTGCTATAAATAAATTGCATTAGTCTAAATCGCATACAGTGGATTCAAAATATCTAGACACATATATGCATTTAAAAAAATGATAATACAGGCGGTAAAAGCCACCGAACACCCTAATATACATAATTTATATTAAAAATGTGAAGAAACATTTATGTAAAATAAAATAATATGTTATGCATCACTCTGGGAATGTCCTTTTATTGTTTTTCACTGCAAATTATACCGTAATTCAGTTTTTACTTGCAGAACCCATAAATTTGTAAAATTACATATAAGGTGATGTTAAACTCTTAACAGTTTCTCACCATATATAGTAAGGTAACTTGCAGATTTTCTCTCTAAAAAAAAATTACTAATTTTTTGTAAGCATTAAATGCATTGTTTGTATAACAAAGTATCAAACCAAGTGGCATTTATTTTAAAGAAATATAGTACAATTGCATTTTTTAAGCAAATTTTTTTAACAAAAAGTATTTAAATTATGAAACAATATATCGTTTGGCCTTGTCAAGCGACATACTTGCTCTTATAATTAAATCCTTCATAATTGCAAACTAGCAGAGTTTCTAGATCCAGTTTCCTGATGTCATTCCAGCGCAATGTAAAGGTCACTCTGGAAATGTCATGATCTTTCTGGCGTACTTTGACTCATATGGCCAGAAGACGGTCGCAGGAGGCCCTATAGGATGAACTCATCCACTGTAACCTTTGGATAAAGCTCTCTTTGTATGTGAGCACAACGTCTTTCACTGAAAGGATATGCAAGAAACAGCTGCTGGAAAGATGATTCCGAAACTCTGATGGCCTCTCTAAGGCTTTCTGTTCACTTTCTATCTCTTTCCACACACACAAACCTGTTGATAGTCACCGCTTACTTGCTCAAGCCTGTCACTCGCATAACCAAATAGGAAATCCCTCTTTTTTTTAAATCTGTGTGTGCTTTTTCTTCTCCCTTGGCATTTCCCAAGAGCAGTATGATTCTGGTGCCGTGGTTGACAGCAGCTCCTGAAACATGTCAGGACAATTTAGCTGTTAGCTACCCCAAACACTGACCTCTTTACCTGTCACACACTGGCCCCATACTCTTCACACACTCATAAATAGCGTGTTTACTCATTGGCAGTCTTTCTGGAATCTGTGATTCCATGCCGCTGCCGTCCAGCTCAGCTGTTCTACATGCTTCAGTAACATTCATAGTGTGTAGATGGCTAAATATCCCGTAGGCCTCTCCTCTGCCCACATTACAGTGAAAGCATCCCGTCTTTGGCATGAAAGGCCCGTGACTCAGACTTGTATATTTTCAGCTCTTTGTAAATCCATTGGGTGCAAGCCTAGTCTAATGCCAAGGGCACACTTCCTCTCTTCCCCTCCCCGGTTTCCTGTTTTGCCCGTGATGTCATTAGGATGTAAAGAGAGGGTTGTCGGGCATCTTTCCTTGACAAAAAAAGTTCTTCCCACGCCAAGTGAGAACATTAATAATGACTTGACCTCAGTCAAGACCGAAACAAAAGAGCTGAGGGGTTTCCTCTTTATCTTTACTACTGCCTCAATGCTTTTTAAGGCGTGTGGTGTAAGTTGGCCGCACTTATCAGTGTGTGACCTCATACACATCCGTATGTCACAGGCGATGGATTGCCAGCCTTTATATCATCTGACATTTCAAAGGCCACAATTACTCATTGTGGCCAGCCGAACATACAACAATGCTTCTGAATATGTGTCTGAATAACCATAGTAGGGGCAAGTTTAACATTTTCTTGGTTATTTATTAATGATGTTTTCTGAGACTATTGACTTTTGCAGTTGCTCATACCCTGTTGGGACGTTTTAAGGAAGTTTTTACAGTTATCATTGGGATTTCCACAACTGAATTGAACTGAATTCATACTTTTTTTTTTAAATTCCAATTCTTGAATTTTAATTGCGTTTGAATTTAGGTAGCAAATGGGGTCTAGAATTGCAATTAGAAATAGTAAAATTAATAAATTAACAAAAATATATATATAATTTAAAGGTCTTATAGAGCATTACTATTAACTATTAAAATTTTAATTTCTAAATAAATAAAATAATTGATATAAATAATATATTTCTTAATGTTTTAATATACACTACTTTTCAAAAGTATGGGGTCGGTACATTTGATTTTATTTTTTTAAATACATTTTTTCGCCAAAGACATTAAATTAATCGAAAGTGACCGTAAAAACTTTTACATTTCTTATTAAAAAATGTCTTCCTAAAAATGTTTAGTAATACATCATTTTTTAAATTGAAAACGGTTATGTTTACAATATTACTGTTTTATTTATGACTTTTTTTCCTGTATTTTTTATCAGATAAATACAGCCTTGGTGAGCATAACAGACTTCTTTCAAAAAGATTAAGAAATCTTATCAACCCCAATCTTTTGAATAGTGATATTAATATGAATGTATGAATTTAATACATTATTTCTAAATAAAACTTAATGAATAAATACAATTTTACAGACAAGAATAGAAGAAAACTTCATTTCCTAGAATGCCATTAGCTCTTGAATTTCTCTGAAATATGAATCAGTCAATTAATTGTACTATCCTTGATTTGCATCCTAAAAAGACTTTGGTTCTGAAATAATCTAATGTTTTTTTTCCCCCTAATATGAATGTATGAATTTAATACATTCTTTCTAAATAAAACTTAATGAATAAATACAATTTTACAGACAAGAATAGAAGAAAACTTAATTTCCTAGAATGCCATTAGCTCTTGAATTTCTCTGAAATATGAATCAGTCAATTAATTGTACTATCCTTGATTTGCATCCTAAAAAGACTTTGGTTCTGAAATAATCTAATGTTTTTTTTCCCCCTGTCTTCTTGTAGGCCTTTTATGTATCGGACCTCTTCAAACCTAAAGCCAAGACTGCCACTCCACCTCCCTCGCCAATCAAGAAAGAGCTCCTCCCCTCTTCTGACATCATAGAGAGGAACAACATTCACAACATGGTGTAGGAGGGGGGAACGGGAGGATCCGTTTGCAATCTCCCCATCCCTCACCTCCCCCCGAATCCCCTGAAGAAACCAGAACAGCCACCTGTGACAGAGGAGCTACGGCCTAGTTGACGCCTCCTCTCTCTCATCTGACAGTAGAATGTAGGGACAGGACAGAGACAATCCTATTATCTCTTATTATAATGACCTCACTGTCCTAGAGCCCGATTCGAAAGGCCAAACAGACATAAAGCTAACAAAAAAAGCGATTTCTCCCTCAGAATATTGCGGAGAATGAATTCAGCTCCATTGACGAAAGTAATACACAGAATGCGTTAATGAACACCAACGAAAGGAAGAAGAGAGTGAATGTGAGTCTGGTCACGTGACCAGCGCTTCTCTCCTTCCGACCATCTCTTTCTCTTGTCTCTGTGGCCTTTCAGCAACAGTATAGGACAACAAATTCCTTATTAATAGGAATGATTAGTTTTACCTGCGATGTAATTAGCACAGATATATTAACAATATAAAGAAGAATAACTTATAGCACTATATCCAAGTTCATTAAACGTCACCACTCGCTATCTGAGAAGTGTAGCTTTGAGAAGCTTGATGAAGGTCTGTAGACAAGATCATATTTACCCATCAAAGCTGATCTTAGTTACCCGAACAGGGGCCTAACTTTTGGAGAATGCATTTTAAAGGGTTTTAAATGGCGGGTGGGTGGGTTTACATGACTTTTTTTCTTAGATAAATAGATTTTTATTTTAGATATTGATTTCACGATGGCCACTGCCAATCCCTGGCTAAATTCTGGGGGCGTGGCTGAGCCGTGCCGCCTCGCTGTCTTCTGATTGGTCAGAGCGAACGCAGGGGGCGGGGTTAGACGTCGGGGAGGTGTGTCTCATCACCACGGTCACCGGGATTGACTCCCACTGACCGCACTGGCATATTCTTTTATTTTTGGAACCGGGAACGAGCTTCTTCCGCTGGCTGGTTTGACCTCTTTC
>NW_015536541.1:928086-931574 GCF_001515605.1 Sinocyclocheilus anshuiensis
ACTCTAGTTGTGTGTTTTTACCCAGAATGCCACCTGTGCCCAATGCCTGTCCTGGCACCAGTCAATCTGCCCCGAAAAGGGGACGTGGGGTCCCTCGACAGGAAGCTGTGTCCCATTTGTGTTTGTAAGTGTCGCGTGTGTTTCCGCACCCGGTCCTGGTGCAGTGGACCGATACCATGTGAAGAAACTTAAGAAAACTGTGGACTTTTTTTTTTTTTTTTTTTCAAATGCCTTTTCCTATCGTGATGATGTCTACTGTCCCCACTAACAACTGTACAGTATGCCTGACTATTACAGAGAACACATCCATACAACACAACTCAAGCTCCAAATGTGTTGCACATCCCTCCCATTGTATATAGTCTGTCCTATCATTTCAAACCGTTTTATTTCTCTCTCAGAAGTATATAAATAATGTATAGATCACTAAAATTAACTATGTAAGATATTATTTCTAAACATGTTTAGATATATCCACTATGAATCTAAAAAGCAATGTGTCATGACCTGTGTTATTTACAAAGTGCTGCTTTTATGAGCATTGATTGACAGATTTTTGTATTTAGGTAACTAAAATATTGTAGATTTGTGTTAGTATGTTTTTAATAAGCGTTGAATAAAACACATACAATTGTATCAAATTCACTATTAGTATTTTTGTATTGTCTCGTTTTGTACAAAAGGAATAATAGCAAAATGTTTTCGTTTTTTTTCTGCTAAATGTACTTAGCTCTAATACATGTGCTTTTAAATAAAAGCTCATTATAAACAACAACAAAAAATGTTTGGTTTCTTAATGAATGTTTGTTATTACTGACTGAAATTGGAATTGTCTTAGTGTTCGATGAGTAAAGAAAGATGTGTAAAATTTCAAACGGAATATTTTTCTTTTTTTTATGATTTCTATTTTAAAATGTAATTTAAACCTGAATTTTCAGAATCATTATTCCAGTCTTCAGTGTCACACGATCCTTCAGAAATCATTCTAATATAATGATTTGCTGCTAAAGAAACATTTATTATTAATAGCAATGTTAAAAGTTGTGCTGCATTTATTTAAAATATACATTTTTGTAAAATTTCTTTAAAAATCTTACTGACACCAATCTTGTGTGTTTGGTGTTTTAAAGGGGTCATAGGATGCCCATTTTCCACAAGTTGATATCATTCTTTAGGGTCTTAATGAAAAGTCTATGTTTATGTAGATCGGGGTCGCATTCCCTTCAGAGACAATGTAATCCACTGCGAGTTCAGCGGCTCAGATGTCGGGAGTAAATGACGACTGCTATGTTCATTATTACATCCAACAACAGAACACCTCAATCGCTTAGGAGTCATTCTTGTCTACATCTGCTCCAGCGGTGAAACAATGGCGGACTGATGACAGCTCACTCAGGGCGGGTCTGAGGTAAGACGCCAGTCCAGTCTGTGCTGAAACGCTACTGTCAATCAAACTCGTGGGAGGTGCCTGTCTGTGTGACGTCACACAGACAGGCATCTTGAGATCGGCTCATTTGAGAAAGGGGAAAACATTTAACCAGATTAAAAAAAACACTGGGTGGATTTTTATCATTATAGGGTGGTTGTGTACACACACTGCCAACACACATTTCAGTTCAAACAACTTGTAAAAGTGCATGTAGCATCCTATGACCCCTTTAATGTATGTTTGTTATTATGGGTACACTGTGTTACGGTGAATGTGAAATTGTCCTAGTGTTCGATGAGTAAACTGCATTAAAGTTTCAAATAGAACATTTTTATGTGGCGTTTTACGTGTTACTCAAGTACCTGTCATAAAAAGTTTGAAGAAGCCGCCAAATGAATTGTCTTGAATGGAATAATACATTTTTAATACCGTCAGCATGTTTCAATCAGGACTGGGCGTTCTTGTTTTCCTAGGACCAAAACTGTGACTTCATATTTTGGCTGTGTGTGGATCATAATTTCTACTGTTGACGGTGGCGTGGTGTCATATTCTCCACCGTTAAGCCTTGAAACATCAACGTATAGCTGAAACATCTCTACAAATTACTGTAAAATGCAACTAACCAATCAAATTGAACAGTTTAATAAGGGAAAATTATTGCAGCAAAGGCTGGTGCATTGAATTGTGGGTACGTTACATCAGTGGGTTGGGTTCAGGCCAGGTTTGTGAGGTCTGATGGATCGCGGCGATGGCATTGAGGGCAGTTCTGGTTCTGTGGTCATGTTTGGCTGTGGGATGAGAGCCGGGGAGGCCTGTAGGGAGGACTGATGCCAGTACTGAAGAAAACCAGTGAAGTTGTGTTTCTCTTACTGCCGTGAGCCTCGGCACGGCTGTGCTTTTAGACTTTGTATTTCACTGGTTTTGCACTGACATCTACAGTAAGCCACCAAAACTAGTCCCGCCTCTTAAATGATCATCAGGTTGGAACTTTTCACTGACATTAACCTCAATTTGTATGTGTGTTTGTATAAGGCAGGTTATACTACATGCTGATAGCAATCAACTGCCGCAATAAAATTCTCCTGCAGATGATTAAATGTAACTTCCATGCTCGTCATGCACACCGCAGCTAATCTGAACACTCGTCAAATGCATGAATAGGTCATGTTTTTGTGAATGAGCTTAAATCAGTGCAAATATTCAAGACTAATTCTTTTGTCAAAGGCAGCAATGACACATTATTTTATGATGTAAATATAAAAATTATGTATTTGAATATCCAATATTTTAGATAGATAGATAGATAGATAGATAGATAGATGTGTGTGTGTGTGTGTGTGTGTGTGTGTGTGTGTGTGTGTGTTAATGTGCTATGAATGTGAATATATATACTCATATATATATTTATATATGTATAAGAATGTGCTATGAATGTGAATATATACAGTATATATATATATATATATATAATGCAATATGCATTTTAAAATGCAATATATCTTTGTAAAATTAATTAAGTAAATGTAATTAATTTAATTAGTAAATTTAATGTAGATCTCATTCAGACTTTTGCTTTAAATTCACATTATTAGGGGGAACATAAGGCCCACGTAATGCCTCCCCTGCTATACACTAAGTGAATGGGTTTCACCCGGGGATTTCAAGCTGTACACTTGCGAGCCAACAGTGTATGATCACCTTTGACCTTGAAATCAGCCTACTGTCACATTTAACGTCTCGGTTACGTATGGTAACCCTCGTTCCCTGAAGGAGGGAACGGAGACGTTGAGCAATCCAGGGTGATTATGAACATGAAATTATCCAGCCGTGACTTCCTGTTTCACAGAAATATAAATAGGAGGGAAAACAAAGCCCAAATTACGGTGAGGAGGAGGAGAGTTTGAGTGACTAAAGACTCTCCAAGGACCACAGCTGGAGAATTGCAGAAAATTGTTGAGTCTCGGGGTCAGAAAACCTTAAAAAAAATTGCCAAACAGCACCTACATCACCACATGTTGTTCGGGAGGGTTTCAAGAAAAATTCTCCTAGCTAATCCAAA
>NW_015536541.1:931638-940572 GCF_001515605.1 Sinocyclocheilus anshuiensis
ATGTTGTGGGCCTATATTTCTGCTGGAGGTCCTGGACATCTTGTTTAGACACATGGCATCATGGATTCTATCAGATACCAACAGATAAAAAAATAAATAAGTGACTGATTCAGTCACTTATTAGAAATCTTATAATGGGCCATGTTTGGATCTTCCAACCGTAAAATAATCCAAACACAAACCTCAAAAACAACACAAAAATGGGTCACTGGGCACAAAACCAAGCTTCTGCTATGGCCATTCCAGTCCTCTGACCTGAACCCTATAGAAAATGAGTGTGGTGAACTGAAGAGGAGAAGCACCATCATGGAGCTGGGAATCTGAAGGGTCTGGAGAGATTCTGGATGAAGGAATGGTCTCTGATCTCTTGTCAGGTGTTCTCTAACCTCATCAGGCATTATAGAAGAAAATTTAGAGCTGTTAAACTGGCAAATGGAGGTTTCAAAAAGTATTGAATAAAAGGGGGCCATTAATTGTGGCCAATGTGTATTAGAGAAAAACATTTATTTCATAATGATATTTCCCCCCATTTTAAATTCTTATTATCCAATGAAAGGTTAGATTTTTGTGAATTTTTCAAATAAAAGATCAAAAGGATTAACAATGCAGATTAATTTTCACAGCCTTCTTTGATCATATTTACCAAGGGTGCCGATATTTTTGGCCATTACTGTATGTAACCATGATTTTACGGTATGTGTATATACAGAAACTAACTTTCAGAAATAAACCTACCCTGTAAAACATTCACAGGAGTAAAAAGTGTGACAAGTCCCATGGTCTCCCCAAAAGAGATGAAAGGGTTATTTAGGGTGAAAGAAATGAGTTATCGGTGTTTGACGCACAGCACAATTTTCATGGTAAATCCATTATGAATGGTGGCGACATTTCCAGACACTAATCCACACACAGCAGCATTTATGGTAGATTTTTTTTTCTTCTTCTTCTTCGGAAGGCACATGTGTAGGTGGGTCTCACAGGAATTAATCAAACTCTGATTTCTGAGGGATTATCCCGCAGCTCAATATAATTTTCTCAGATTTACAGTATTAAAACAATATCCCAGAATTTCCGGTTGGCTTTAAGCATAATAAGATAGCAATCCACAGAACATCCTCTTAATTGTCAAAGACAGGATTGGCCCAATAGTAGGGTGACCATACGTGCCATTTTCCCAGGACGCGTCCTGGCCAGGATTTCTATATTGCCTAAAATATCTAGGTTTTGGCTTTGTATATTTTAGGCAATATAGAAATCCTGGCCAGGACGTGTCATGGGAAAATGGCACGTATGGTCACCCTACCCAATAGGCTGCTCTCATTTTTGTCATACAGGGCTATGTTGAGTCTTATTAGGAATTTTGCTGGGAAATTTTGTTTTTGTATCAGATTTACTTTTAAAATAAACATCTGCAGATAATGAGGATCACATTGCTCATTTACTGTATATGCCGAGAGTTCTTTTGTAATTAAAGTTAGCATGTTTTGTTTTGATTTAATTAAAGTTGGTTTATACAGTTTATCATTTGACCTGAAAACACTCAAGATGGTTTTCTGACTGCCTGACTAATGCAAATATGGCCTGTTTGAACAGGGTAATGAGAAACTAGGGTAATATGTCAAATGTAATGGTTTGTATCCTCAAAGATCTGCTATGTAAAAATACACTGGACAAATGTTCAAGCTTTAAGTGGAAACCAATATAGGTTTGATTGCAATTTGCCGTTCACACTGAATGTGTTTGGAATGGTTTTTGTCTTTGTGCTTTTGTCTTGCTTTAGACTTTTCATTTGAACTCTGTTCCTGTTTCCTGTTTCATGTTCCCCTTGTTATCTCTTGATTGTTTTCACCTGTTTCTTTAAGTCTTTTACCCTGTGTGTACTTAAGCCCTAGGCTGCATACGAAATTGCATATTCTGTAAATAGTTACTTCTTTTGAATAAGTAATTACGTAGAGAACGTAAGAAAGTATATTCTATATAGCAGGGATCCTCAAATCTGGCCCACGGGATCCACTTTCCTGCACTGTTTAGCTCTAACCCTAATCAAACACACCTGAGCATGCTAATCAATGTCTTCAGGATCATTAGAAAATCACAGGTAGGGGAGTTTGAGTAGGGTTGGAGCTAAACTCTGTAGCGCATTGACCCTTCAGGGCAAGATTTGAAAAACCCTGCTATATAGTATGAATGTACAACATTCATCATGTGACCTACCAGTGTCAGTTGCGTCGCTTCACTGCCATTCACAAATCCTCTCCCGTGGCCTCATGGGATAGTAAAGTGTCCAGTGGATGTGCACTTCAGAATCACCAGAAATAGTAGGTCATCTGGGTACTTTTTGTCTACTGTTTTATGAATACTGTCAATTTGAACGTACTACTCTGTTCACATTTTGCCTACTATATAATAGGGAAATATTTGATTTTGGATGCAGCCCTTGTGTTTTTAGTAATCTTCTGTTGTCCATTGTGTGATGTGTCATTGACATGCTTAATTTTGTTCTTTATGTTCCTAGTTTCTGAGTTACTGTTGAAAACATTTGCATGTGTATTAGTATTTTTATATATAATTACATGTAGAATGTTGACTGTTTGAATCCAGTTGAATCTTACTGTTTTGAATCCAGTTTCCCCCTCTCCCACGGTCTGACAGGGTCATCGACGACTGCGTTCAGTTCAGCTTTGTGTTTCACTAACTACTCAAGTGCATCATTCAACAGCATGTTTCTGCGGCAGCTTAATTACTACATTTGAAAACATCCTGTTATCATCCAGTCCATAAGTAAACCTTGTTTTAATTTGTGGAGCCGATTTCCCAAACTTTATTCAATGTTGCCGTAGAACATCTGCACATGGGTCATTATTGTGCAAGAGCAGATACTGGAGGTCTTAATGCTGGAGTCTGAATAAAACCACACAGAAATATGGGAGAGCTGGGATCATATTTTCCCTCTCAAAAAACAGACGTATCCTTAGATTCTGAAAGACAGGCTTTAATAGTGACAAGTATGGCAAATCAACTATACATATTTAAACCCAAAACCGACTTCAGTTTGGTGACAGTCTTCGATCGACTGGCTTTTAGTGGTCTCGCTGTTTACGCCACACCATTAGAGATGACAAGATTGACTATAACTCTCTGGATATTACTTCCAATGGCATAACAATGACGTTAGTTCTCCAATAAATGTAAACTGAGTTCAATTAGTTGCAGTTGTTGTGTGCTCATGTCTCCCATGGTTCTGCGCCTCAGGCTCCACATGAGGAGAGCAGTCTGAGGCTTTGAAGGCAGGTTTTCCTGTTCTGTCTGATCTATTTGGGTCTGGGGTTTATCTGATCATCAGATGGATGCAGCATGCTGAAAGATGCTCCTACATACCTGAGGCCGATACAGGGAAAGCTACTGTAGGAACCTCTCAGCTGAAGTCCTGCTCTGTTTGATTAGAGCCAGAAAAGTGAAAACGGACAGAAATTATAGATAAGAATGGATGGTAATGTTCATCTGATTTAAATGTCAGTCTGTTCATCGATCAAAGGTCATTGGCTTCAGAGGACTCCGAATATCTTATGACAGGGGAAGGCAGCCCTGCTCCTGGAGAGCTACCATTCAGCTTTAACCCTAATCAAACACTACTGAACCAGCTAATCAAGGTGTTCAGGGTTACTTGAAAATTACAAGCAGGTGTTGTGAAGCAAGGTAGCTACCCCGTGTTACAATTCTGACTTTATTTTTATAATGGCAACTTTATAATCTCATAATTGCAATAATATTTTTCACAATTTTGTTATTTTTCTTGGTACATTAAATCTCAAAACTTTTCGTTTTTCAGCTTTGCATAACTGTGATTTTATTGCTTGTAATAGCACCTTTTTTATAATGTCAATTTTTTCATAATTGCAGTTTTATGTCTCATAATTGTGACCGTCGCAATTTTTATTTTTACAATTTTATACAATTTTATTTTTTCATTTTTATTTTTCACATTTTTGATTACATTTTTCTTAATTGTGACTTTATATCTCAAAATTGCATTTTATTTTTCATCATTTTAATATTATAGCTCATAATTGCTTCTTTATTTTTTAAAATTGTGACTTTTTCATAATTGCGAGTTTATTTTGCACAATTTTGATTTTTAGTTGTCTTAATTGTGATCTTACAGCTCAAAATTGTGAAGAACGGGGTCCACAGAACAAAAAGGGTGTTTCCCAACTAGTGTTTGTATTATACTTTAAATTGTGTCTTTAGTTTTCATAATTTCATCTTTATTTTCAGTGTTCATATACTGGAAATCTCTAAGTTGCAGCTTTATGCTTTTATAGTGGACCTTTATATGTCACAATGTGTTTCTTGTCGCACAATGTTACCTATTTTAAACACTCCCACTCAAAACTCACACTATACACACGAGGAAATTAAAAAATCTATTATTATTAATTAATTAATTAGTTTATTTTTAGGTGAACTATCCCTTTAAATCCTCCAAGCTCTGAAAGAGCAATCTGTGAGCAGTAACAGTTTACTTTGGGCCTACAGCTAAACTAAGCCTAAAGTCTGGATGGATGATAGGAATAATCTTTAACAAAGATGTTAATCCAGGAGCAAAATTAAGGTAAGCATCAGGATTTCACGCTATGATACATTCTAAGACACGACAAACAACATCAGTGCTGGATGTTGCTAAAGCTAACAATCAATAAATCCACACACGACCTTCTCTGCAACTGGAAAAGATGTAAGCAGTTTATGTTTGATACTCCATGCCAACTTGAAATAAACTAATGTCTCATTACTGGACAGTTTATTATAGCTGTTTTTCAAACTTATTTGAGCCTTGAAAGCCGTTAGTATAAATGAGTCAAAACTGAGTCAAGCACATATGGTTTGTTTTAGCCTGGTACTTGTTAAAATATTTCGGAGTGTGTTTATATGTTGCTAGAACTTTTGCCGGTGCTCGGCTGTTTTTCGATATTTCTTCAGCTTGCTTTGTTTGTTGCAAAATGTCAGTCAGGAGATGTTGCTTCCTTGTGAGGAATGAAATGGCCTTTATCCAGCTGGTCAGAGTCCTCATTCATGCTACATTAGTGGTAATTGTGAGGAGGTTCAAATCCATCTCTGTACTGTGTCTGTTACATGGACAGAACAAGTCCCAGTTTCCAGTAATGAGATGAAGCATGTTTGGAATCTGTGACTAATGATGGTGTAAGGATGAGTCTTTGCATGATGTGCTCAACTTAACACACATAAATACACACTGGCGGACACCTGTGTCCTGTCTCATGTAGTCAGAATCATACAGAAATGATCTGGAACACATCAACCGCAGACGATTAGGGAGGTTTTCTCTCCAGTCTCGTTTGCTTTTTCCCTGAAACAGCATATTTTAATGTCAAAAGAGACAAATGGTCTGTTTGGGTATATGTAGCTGTCACTAGTAAAATTACATCAAGGTGAGGTCATACAAAATTGTGTACCAGATATGTACATTTTAAAATCTTGTGTCCATGTTCACTATGAGATTTCTCTTTTTAGATAAAAAGCATTTATTTTACAGATTAGAGTTTAACACACACACAAACACACACATATATATGAATGAAACTCTAATACATATATCTCAGCATTAGCATGGGAAGTTTCCACTGAAAAACAGAGTGCTGGATTTATCAAAATGAACACATGTTGATGGTATTACAGGTCAGATGGCATCAGATGAGCTGAACTCCTCAGTGACACTCACATTTACGCTCTTCCCTCCTTCCTCATCTGCTGTTATTCTGTCACTCCTCGTTTGCTCTTTCTCTCGCCCTCTGAGACCTGGAGCAGTGCTCTCCTGGTCTCTCTCTCACATTATCTCTTGTGAAGTCACTCCCCAGATTTATCTGTCTGTCACCTTTTTCATCATCATACTCTTTCACAGTAAAAAATAAAAAATAAAAAAACTCCGAGCTTGTGAACCTGTAACAAATCAGCATAATTTTTTATTTTTTATAATTATGTAGATTAAAATAGACTGAATTGTCCTTTTTATAACTCTACACAGCGGAGTCTCAGACCATAGTTTTAATGCGTCTATTATGCATTTTTATGTTATTATTAACTCAACATTTTCATTATAAATTATATTATGAGCTTATAACATTATATTTCAGCTTCGTTTGAGTAAAAAAGCTTTTCTGTCTTCATATCGAAGCAAAACTTCAATTCTCATGAATTATTGTGCTATGTAAATACAGATAACTGCTTCTCATCATTACGCTATTGGTAATGTGTATATACATTCGTCATATACAGTAGAGCCTTTCCACATATAGACCATATTCATTACACCACGTGTTTTTCCTTTTGCATGTTGCCAAACAGATTGATGATTGTTACCCTTTGAATCATGAGAAGTAATGTGCTGTGCACTTTTTATCTGAAACTTCTGAGTAGGTATAGTTTCTCTCTTAGATAAAGCTAAAACCTGTGATTTACTACTAAACAAGCTCACTCTCCCACATTGGCATCAGATGGTGTCTCAATGTGTTTACTTTCTCAAAATGAACTGACAAATATGTAAAGGTTTTAGCATGTAAGCATTGTTCTGTTGTTGGTAAGGGGAAAAATAATATGAGAGCTTTTACCACTCGTCATTTTATCTTGTCATGTCTAGTTAGGACGCTGTCAGAACCAATGCATGTTTTGTTTCCTGTGAATCTCTGTGGTCTCTACAACACCATCCAACTGATGTAATGGTTCAGTGAAGAGCTATCAATCTGAAATTCAGCGAGTGACTCGCTGACGTTTTACAGAGGATTATTCTCTATTTCTCTCTCTTTCTCTATATGGTTCAAGCTGGCCAAAGTTGATCTCATTGTTCTGGCTGGATTTTGACATGAATAAATCAAACGCATGGCATTTTGAACGAAAATAGCTGTAGAACAGCTAAATACTCTGTCAAACCATTTTCAGCAAGGAAGATTTGCTGGATACAATAGTTTCGATTCTGGTGTTAATTTTGTTGAGTAAGACGATGGATGAAATAGATCTGTAACAGCAGATCCGTTTACAGGAACCGTAGTCCCACTAGACCAAAACCGTCCCATCATTCCTGACGATTATTTGAAAGCTTGTGAGTGTGTGTGTTCATGTGTAGTGCAGATCCATTACAGAGTGCTGCAAATGTTATTTTCTATGGCCACAGAGCAATGAAAATTGCTGAGTCATCTGGCGTTGTTCACTATTCAACACTGAAGTATGTCAACCAGTCACCAGATGTGCACAAATGTGTAAGTCACTGACTGAATCCTAATTCACTTATACTACTATTACACTACTAGTATGAGTAATACTATCAGTGCTAATACTGGGAATAGTGCATCCCAAATTATATAGGAAGTAGAAAATAGCCACTGCAGATGCCAAATTGATAATTTCTCAGCTGATTTTTGTAATTATGGGTCTTAAATACTGGATCCTGACTGGTCAGTTGCAGCATTCAGCGGTTATTTCTGAATAATTACCTTCTTTGAATTTCAATGAATTTTAAATTTACTTCCTTAAATTCAGTTTAAATTGTAGCTGCTAGCAGTTTTATTTTGAGTAGTTTTAATATACTATTATTGTATTTATTAATCGTTTGAATTAACCTTTATTTTAATATTTTCAGTTTTAATTTTAGTTGTAAGTTTTTTGTAAAGTTATGTGCTTCTGTCACTTTTATTTTTTATATTTCTATTTTGCTTTATTTTTAGTTTTATTCATTGTAGTACTTAAACACTGAACAAAATTATAAACGCAACACTTGTTTTTGCCCCCATTTTTCATGAGCTGAACTCAAAGATCTAAGAAAGTGTTGCGTTTATAATTTTGTTCAGTGTACTTATAAATTATGAAAATTATTGATATCTTGCCTTGTAAAGTAACTGAAATAAGTTTAGGCTGTTTTTCATCTAATATATTTATATTTCAATTACCCAAGTAAGTTTTAGTTTTAATTAAAATTAATAACACTGGTTTCATTGTGCTACCTCCATTTAAATTTAATTCAAATTCAGGAATTTAATTTGAATTTTGAAAGCATTCTCAATTCACTTCTCAAACCTGATGTAATTGCATTTTGATTTCAACTTTGTGATTTTTTTTGTCCAAAAGAAACTCATTCAACTGAACTGAGGGTTGATCGGCACTTTGGGTGTACATAATACTATTAAACACTGCTAAACCTTTTCAGTCTTGTTTAGTAGCTTCTCAAAGTTAGTTAGTTAGTAGAAGTTAGAGGTCAGTGTCAGATTTCAGTTCAGACACATTGGTTACTTGTCCTGTGGCGAGTACTTTTACTTGATATTATGGTAGTGCCATCAGGCCTCTCAGTGTGATAGTAAATGAGTCATTGTGGACTGTGGATGGTTGCCCATACTGTTCACACTGAATTTCATGGCTGTTTTTGGGGTGGCCCAGAACAAAACACATGTTCTGCTTAGGGCTGGACGATATGGCCTAAATTTATATCACGATATATTTCTTAATTTCGGTCGATACGATATAATTCCGATATCGATATGAACACTATTTAAAAAGCCTCATAAAAACGGCCAAGAACGGCCACAACAGATGTCTGTACCTACAAACTTATGAAAAATTAATTTGCCAACTCTATGAAACCTACTCCTATAAAACTATATAATATTTAGCAATAGATTATAAATTAGGGTGACCCATACGTCCTCTTTACCCCAGACATGTCCTCTTTTTGCACCTACAAAAATGCGTCCGGCCGGAATTTCTTAATTGCCCAAAATGTCCGGGATTCGGCTGTTTTCTTAATCCCGCTCCCACTGAATCCCTGACCATTGCCCCCTGCTCCCCAACATTTGTTTCGCTCCCGCGATTTTCGTGTCCACTCCTTTAAACATTCTAATATTGTATATAATTTTGGCGCATCAGGGAGCC
>NW_015536541.1:940946-952743 GCF_001515605.1 Sinocyclocheilus anshuiensis
TATTGAGCAGCATTAACTACACAGAGCCGTTGTTCACTGACGAGCTGTGCAAAAAATCGCGCGAATATGAACGTGGTTTTGTGCAGCTCATCAGTGAACAACGGCTCTGTGTAGTTAATGCTGTGCATTAAATATTGCATGCGATTTATTGTGCAGCCCTATTTCCAGGCCTTGTGGGCTCCACTGCATCTAAACCGTAAATCAAGCCTGGGTTCTGCCCAAACTGAGATCTATTGCTGAGAAATGTGTGTTGATAAAGATTTCTTTCTGTGATAGTCAGTCCGTGAGGTTCAACTGCTGCAATTGGTTATCCAGAGTCTGTTTGAATTGACCTCTCCAATACCGTACCCTGCTTTCAGGTGGTGTCCATCCCTAGACAAGGCCCCACAATCATATCATGTTCCTGGCACTCATTCAAGCCTACTGTGACACTTGAATTGGAGCCAATAGGGCAGGTAGTATCCTTTAGACCTGTTGTGAGAGGTGTGATTTAGTGTGAAGGTTAAGGAGATGGGTAAGAGGGAGGCAGAGCATGAGAGAGGTGTGCAACATAGAAGCTTGAAGAGTGGATGGAAAAGGTGGAGGCTAGGGTTATAAGGTCTATGAATGGTCGAGGTATCATGGTAGAAAAGTAGTGATGTAACGATTCACTCAACTCACGATTCGATTCGATTCACGATTTTGATTTCACAATTTGATTTTCTCACCATTTTTTTTTTAAACAAAATGAGATTGAAGACATTATACAGTAAGGCTTTGTCTGTGCTCTTTCCATTTAAAATTAGAGGCAACCACTGTATTTTAATCATGATCCAAACAAAGATGCAGCATACATGCAGCATGAGTAGTTTTTAATTTAAGTTAGACTGTATAATTTCGAAATTTGAAGCAAAAACAGAATGGTCTGACTTTAGTTTTGTAAAACTATACTACATAAAACATATCTGAACGAAACAACAGACGAGCTGAATGAGACGCAGATTCACTCTCTGACAGCAGGTGGTGCTTATGAACAGCAATGATAGTGTTTCCTGGGCTACCGCTGTAAACAAAGCAGAGCTGTGCTTATGAACACTACTTTAATATGCATTGTTCAGAAGCAATATGAAAAGAAAATACCACGTAAAGGTAGAGCATTGCGTTAGCAGCGCAAAAGGTCATGGGTTCAATTCCCAGAGAATACACATACTGGTAAAAAATGTATAGCCTGAAATGCATAAATGAAAGATAATCAGTTCCCCTCAGAGATACATTCATATAAACTACTCCAATTGTATCGCGATTTGTTTTGCATCTCAACCGATTTGAATCGTCACATATTTGAATCGATTTTCGACCAGCTTGTGGTTAATCGTTACATTCCTATAGAAAAGAGAGAATATTTTGCTAGAAAGATATGAGCTTGAAATCTAACCAAGATCTCGGAAGCTAAGCAGGGTTTGACTTGGTTTGTTTTACAATGGGGGACACCATGGTGGTTCAGTGGGTGTCACTTTCAAATCACAGCAAATCATTTGCCAGGAGGCCTTTCCGCATGTGCTCCCTGTTTTCCCCCATAATCCAAAAACATACAGGATAGGTGAATTGGAAAAGGTGGAGGTTAAAGGGGTCATATGATGCTGCTAAAAAGAATATTATTTTGTCGCGACTAAAAAAAGGTTGGGAAACACTGCTTTAGATTGACGGCAGAAGGTCTGGGAACCATGGTTGCTTTGAATGGCCAAGGACCACTCAAGAGGCCATATGACTGACAGGTAAAGCAACTAATCTTGTTTCGTTTTGTGCTATGTCATGTTTAGGGGCGTGGAAATGTCCCCACAATAACAGACCGGTGTGTAAAAACTCTTGGACGTAGAGTCTATGCCGCAAACTTTAGCCTATATATTTCACATTCTTTTGAAAATCCAACATTTTGTTGATCCTGATAAGAGCTCATTGTCACAGTTGTAAACACAACAGGTGTCTTCTTCCATGAGGGAGTTTGGTGTCACGGCAACTTTGTTTCCAGGCGGAACGTTACAGAACACAAAATCTCCTGGAAATCATGTAGAATTCAACCAATCAGATGATGACTTAGAAACTCCTGAAGTGCATCAGACATTCAGCCAATGGTCCATGGGCATGATGTCTGAGGCTGAGACTACTCTGACCCTTGAGATTCACTTTTCTGCTTAGTTCACCTCCAAACCTGATCAAACTTGACAGCCTGTAGCTTTCTAGTAATCCTGAAGACATGATTAGCTTGGTCAGGTGTGTTTGATTAGGTTTGGTGTTAAGCTCTGCAGGAAAGTGGATCTTGAAGGCCAGAGTTGCTGAGCCCTGATCCAGGGTGTTTCAAGGTCAGTCCACGACCCTTCGCTTACCAAAAATGTCAACAGTCCTCTTCAGCTTCAGTCCTGGAAGACCAGTGTCCTGCAGCAATTTAAATCACCTGTCTGTAATTTGCAAGTAATACTAAACATCTTGATTGTGTTTGGGGTGTGTTTGGTTAGGGTTAGAGCTAAACTCCGCAGGACTGGAGTTGAAGAGCCCTGTAGTAGAGTGATGGTGTCCGATGATGTCCAAAACACATATGGGCACTTTATTCACACTTGTCTGAATGTCTTTACTTTCCCATATAAGTAAAAAAGAGTAGGTGTCATATAGGGATGCACCGACATGAAAATTCTTGGCCGAAGCAGAAGCCGAAAAAAATGAAACACTGGGCCGAATACCGAACACGGTTTTTTCACATTTTCCCCCCCATGTAGGCCTATTTTGCAAATTTTTTCACCATTGCATTAATTAAATTGCCAAAATGTGCTTTTAACTGTTTTGTCCTGCTTTTCAAATAAAAAGTCAATTGCAAAACAACAATTTTAAAATATTTTATAACATTATAATATATAATATTAACATTCTAGCAGACATTATACCAACAAAGCACAATTTAACTTAAAATGAATAAGTTAGTAAAATAATATTTTTTGGCCATTTTTGAGACTTGAATCAGGCATGTATTTTTTACTGTACAAATAAAGGCAGCCTTGCTGAGCAGAAGAGACTTCTTTTAAAACATTAGAATATATTACAGATCCCAATTTGAACACTATGTGTGAATGCTATAATAAATGTATTAATAGAGCTGTTGTAGGGTAATTATTATTGTCATTATTATTGTCTTTTTTATTTTATTTTACAGAACGACAGTAAAATTACAATACTATCATTTATGAATGTCAATGGAGTTGTTGCTTTTTCTCGGCTTTTATTTTGGCAGAAATCGTGCTTGTAATGATTTCTGCGTCTTTCTCTGATAGGTTTAGATACTTTCACACTGCCGACATGTTTTGCTGCATTAGTGCGTGCCTCTATTTGATCGCGTTAGTCATTGTTCGGTATATGTTAGTGTACAAAAATAAAAACTATTTTAGACACATGCCCCAAAAAAATGATCTTTTTCTGTAAATGTAACTTTAACTTTGAAGGTTTAAGATGTGCCTTCATTGTTGATGTTTCTGTGTAGCATGTGTGATTATATTCAGTTCCAGCTTGTAATGGATATGAGCAGGTTCCTCATGTTAGCATGGCAGTCTAGAGTGCTCATTTAGACAAGTTTCCAAAGCCTTGTCATTTGAATTTAGTCCAGGTGTTCAACCACACACTCTTGCACTGATGGTTTTCCACATAAGGTATGCTCGCTGGACATCTCTACCTCCCACTGGGGCTGAACAGGGGTAATTTACTCCACTAGCCTGCTTGAAAGACCCATCACTACCTCAAGCAGAACTAAAGAAAGGTATTTATGTGTATTCCTGTCCATGTATGGGAGGAAGAATGAAGGACATAGACAGAATGAGAGACATAACAGGCTTTGTGGAGATCTGTTTGCACTTGGTAGTTTGAAAATCCAGTCAGAAACTCAAATTGAGATACCATATATGAATGTGGATGTACAATGGAGCCAAAATGTCCGCCAATGAAAATGCTTTTATTGTAATGTTTGTCATTTCAAATATTTTTTTTTTCTCCATAAAGATTGAGTGAGTGTATTTCAGGTTTAAATTAGAATTTGAATATTTTTTTTTTCTTTCCGACTTTGGACCTCTGGATCCATGGTTGTGCAAAATTCAGAATTGTTGAAATTGAATTTAAATTGAAATAACAGGAAGATGAATTTACTGCAATTGACTGAAATAAAAAAGCTAATTAATGCATTCTGGGAAATGAAGTATATCTTTGAATTTCAGTTAATTTCATATCTGCTGCTTGTATATTATATATATACATACACACTGTATATATATATGCTACAATTGTGGTTCTGGGAGGTTTTGTAGGGACTTCCACATAGGTATATCTTCATGAATTGTCAGTTTTAACATCACACAATTGCTGTTAGCTAGCCGTAATTGCGTTTTGACCACTCTGATTATCTGTTTTGCTGGAAAGACAAACCACTGTTTACAGGCAGAATACTTTAGCCTCCATAAACAACGATGTTGAAATCTTTATAGTTGCTTTTAGTAATTCCCGTGTGTGAGAGATGTTTGGAGTGTGGCTAACATTCATGTGGAAAATAAATTCTGTTGTTGTTGTTGTGTAATAGTGTGTGTGTGTGTGTGGGCCACATATTGTGAGGTTGAATGTTCTCAAGGCCAAGTGGCTTTACAGCACACACAGTTTCTTCTAAATGAGTCCATTTCCTTCAGCTCTCAACGAGACACTCTAACCTCCAACTGCATAGATCTCCACCACATTACTTCTATTGGCGTTCTGACTCTTAAACCTCATCCACACTGGAGCCAGAAGAATGCTAATTGCCTAGTCTGGCTTTTTTTAAAGTTAGCCTACTAACCTATAGTAGGTATATTAGCCCTCCGTATGTGTAAATTAATCAGTTATAGATGTTATGCTTTATTCATACGGTTGTGCTGATAAATTTAGATGTATAGTAAGCAATCAATATTTTTTTAAATATAAATATAATAGGGCTGTCGCGATTCGTCGATTTTATTCGACTATTCGATTTTTAAAAATCCTCGACTTCATTTAGCTCGTGTCGACTAACCTGCAAAATACGTGGTGCAATACGTGGCAAAATACGTAAAGTGGCACATTTCACAGACGAGAATGTATAAAACACATAATTAGTCTGTTTTCCAAGGCTGCATGATATAGTAAACCCATTTAAAATAGCATAATTGTGAATTCACAAATGCTACGATTTATATAAATAATTATATGCGATGCAGTTCTAATACAGTATATGCGCTTTAATCATTTACATGCGTGTAGGTTAAGTACGTGCGTCACACAGCGGCTCCGTTCACAGTAGTTCCACAGGAACTGTTATTATTTACATGTGTAGAGCGTCTCAAACTCCATCTCTGCATGTTGTTGAGTTTGGGTTTATTATAACGTTCATCTGGGAACGCAACATGCTCCATTTAATCAGATTTGTAAGGAAAATCATTTATAAATCTAAGCAAACACAGGAGAATACATCGCGGTTTCAAAATATAAGCTCAAACCCTCACTCCGAGTTTACACGTTTTGATGTCCACATATTCATTTAATTACAGTGGCTATGGCATTTCTGTCCTAAAGAAATGGCCAAATATTAAAGATTGTGGACATTTTAATGAAATGGTGCTTGGTCAATATTAGATCGCACAGTAACGTGTAAAAACAATTGTCAGGCCGTTGGCGCCCTCTGCAGGCCTTTGTTGTAATTAGGCATGGGCCAGTATGAGATTTTGACGGTATGATAACCTTAAGCAAAAATACCACGGTATCACGGTATTGTCGTTACAGCTCTAAAATGTGTTATTTTTAAATGACTGGGTAAAAAAAAAAATTGATTTGTTTCCTAAAAAGAAGAAAAATAAAGACATCTTTATTTAACCTAAATCTGTAATTAGTTATTTACTTTTAGTTATATAATTCATATACATATCATTTATATCATTTCATATCATTTAGTTATATAATTCATATACATATTTATATAATTTCATATCATTTATTTATATAATTTCATATACATAATTTGATTTAATAATAACCCAATTTGAAGCAAAAACAGAATGTTCTGACTAGCTTTGTGAAATTATACTACATGCCTGAACGAAACAAACAGCAGAAGCTCTGAATGAGACGCAGATTCACTCTCTGACAGCAGGAGGCGCTACTGGAACACCACATATGGCGTTGCCTTGGTTACCGCTGTAAACAAAGCAGGCTGCGCTGAAACACTGCTTTAATATGAACTATACAGAGACGAGATTAAAAGAAAATACTACGTAAACTTTTCTGAAGACTTCAGTTCCCCTCAGAAACACGTTCATATAAACCCCCAAATCAATATTGAGGATTTTCTTCCAATAGTTTGTGCATCAAGAACAGTGAGTGATCTGCCTGCTACAATATGTTTCTCTGTGCGTTCGTCTATATTTTCACATAAATGACATTTTGGAAAACGATTGCGAAGTTTGTGCAAGTCCAGAACAGAGACAAGTTGCTTGCAATAAGATAAAAGACGGCCGGTTGCCGATCGCGTACGTTCCAGGGGAAGCTCCTTAGTTCGGCCATCCTACACAGTACACACGTGACTGACCGCTCGCTCGCACCAACAGGAGGAGGAGGGTCGTGTTACTCTCTACACTGCACTCAACCTGAGGGATTCCTACACTTTCAGTCTTTGAGGAGACATGAAAAACGGCGCATACCGCAGGAACGGTATAACGGAAAATATTAGCAGTTTTGAAACCGTGAAATGTTAAAATCGCGGTATACCTTGAAACCGGTAATCGGCCCATGCCTAGTTGTAATGCGTAATGTACATTAGCTCTGTTGTGTATAAAACATTATAATACAACAATTTTGTTCAATAAAACCATATGATTTCTTGCTTTTGATACTTTATTTGAACTTATTATTATTGCCTGATTGCTATTATATATGTATTTTTAAAGGCTATTGTTCACTTACATCTCTTTTTATTACCACATATACCACAAAAAAAATTATTATAATTATAGGGCACTATGAAATCCGTTTAATTTCCAAATTGTTTTTTCCATTTAGATTTTTCTATACTCTGTTTTAATGGTTAAATTAAATTTTATTAATCAAAAAGCCTTTTTACATATTTATATAAAATAAATGTATATTTATATAAATTTACTATTTATTATTTGTCCATCCATCTATTCTCCAAACTGCTCTCATTGATTTATTATTTGATTGTGTTGGACAGTGGGGGTGCCTTTGAGTCAAAATGTTCTACTGGAACCATATTACTCTTCATTGAAACCACATCAAACAGCACAAAAATGCATGTTTATGCTTTTTAATGCCGCTAAATATATTTATAGAAGAATCGCAGACAACAAGGAATCACATGCTTAAATATGTATATTTTTTCTTTATCAGTGGACAGAAAATGACACACAGATTAACATGTTGGAGTGGCGGTGTGAAAAACCCCCATTAATTTCTGTAGTTACTGAAACGGTCTTATTTTAGGAGAAAGTGGAGGGATGAATTATATTTGCACATGTTTGGTCACTGTAAATGCACTGTGTTAGGTTAATGCTGATGTTACATTTATGAAGTGTTACAATTATCCCTGCTCTCCTCTATATCCGAGTACTAAGGACTGTTTAATGTGCTTTACCTTTGGCTGACTTTATCCTGAACCTTTGCTACTCCCAATTTTCCAGTATTATACAGTACGTTAATTGGTGGGTCAGTGCCACTAGAGTATGTGACTTGCTTAAGGCCAGGTGTGTGTTAGTAATCTGTTGCCTAGTCAATGAGCCTCTATTGCTATCATTATAACATTTTTTAAAAGCATGTGAATGACCACTTGAGTTTGGAGTGGGTTTATAGATACTATAATTCCCCCAGCTCATCGGTCAATAATATCCCTGCACATAATCATAAGAGCTCTTCAGAGGTCAACAGAGGTCAATGGCATTCAGAAGCTATAAAGGAAAATTGCTATGAAGAGGGAGTGGAGATACTAAAAGGAATGAAGCGGAAAGGGAGTGAGTGATGGAGAGATATTAAAAATGTCAGCTTGTGAGAATTGGGAAAATAGAGAAGAAGAGGGAGAGCTGAGAGAGGGAGTGTGTGCGGGAACAGGTCTCATGTTCGACCTCCTCTCTGTTTTAATTTGCTTCTTTGCTTTGTGCCAAGCAGGGCCGAGTCTCTGGGTAAACCACATCTCTGGCTTTCCTGTTCCTCCAGAATCCCTCTTCTGTCACTCTACTGTTATCTGTTTTCTCATCAGGATATTAATGAGAGGATCAAATCCTGAGAATATGTTTTGAATTATTTTCATTTGTGAGATTTAATAGCTTCAGTTAATCAGCTATGCAATGAATTTAATTTTGTCAGAGTTGTCATAAAGATTTTCTGTGTGTCTTCTACTTTTCTTCTTGCTAATAAAGATACACATAGTAAACCATTAAAAACAACTGTTTGCATTGAAAGAAATTATAAATACCCATGAATAATAAACCCAAGAGGAGGCACAATATTCTTGAGTTTCCATGTTTACTTGGCTTCACTGTGTACTCGTACTATAATTGGCAATTTAACAATTTAGCTGATTCAGGGTTTTAAAGGCACCATATTACAGTTTAACAAGTGTGAGCTGCGTTCTCTAGATCCGTAAAATGTTGCCTGCTGAGGTACATTCAAATGAAATTCCAGGACTGTAGCTCTAAAGCCAAATTGTGAGTTTTCACCAGTTAACACTGTGGTTAGTTGAGCTGGATGTAGAATAGAAACCACCAGAGATCTGCATCTATACAGATGGCCAATGTTGAATTATTTTTTTAAACTGGTGGCACTTTAATACGAGTTTGCATTTAAATAAGTGCAATAAAATCACTTTCCTGTCAGAATTTGGCTTATATCACTGTTCACATGTGACCTTTTTGGACTTTTGGTCTTTGCACTAAAGGTGTGACCTCAACACTGCATTGATATTTTCGTAGATAGAAACTTTGTCCCCCACATCAGTATTCGCCTCATGTTTTTCACACCCTTACACACGCAAAAAGTAATTTTGGTTCACTTCGCTCCTGACTTGTGGCCCCTTAGTTTTCCAGGTGTTTGTGCGTTTTCACATGTCATGTTAGCTTTGTAGTTGAGGTCATGTCTGAAAATTTAGCGTGTGTGAGAACGCAGGCGTTCGTGTGACTGTAGTTTTGCAGTTTAGGTTCCATTAGAGATAGGGCTGCCACTAATGACTATTTTTATTTCGATTAATCTATCGACTAATTTATCGTTTAATCAAAATGATTAATTTCCCACAAAAAAAATCAACAATTTTACTTAAGAATATTTTATTAAACTATAGTTTATTAAACCAAATTAAATCCAAATTTCTATGAAATCCTTTTTTTAAAGCAAAAGTAAAGTGCATCCATCTCATAGTCCAAATCACTGAAATCAAAGTTCAGTATTATAGTGTAAGAATGACAACATATCCACGTGTTCTAGTCTACTAATAATAAAATTATAATAAAAAACACTTTTTAAAGGAGTATTTACCAGAAATGTTATTTACCAGAATTGATTTAGGAGAAAAATGTAAATGTGCAGTATTTAACTGCACATTTACAGTTCAATTAATTGGAGATGCTTTTGATTATTAAAATTTAATGGAACCATTAAAATGGAAAACAGAATTTGGTAAAGATAAAACTATAAAACTCAATTAATTAGACAGGCTTTTTGATTAATAAAATGTAATGTAACCATTAAAACACAGAATAGAAAAATGAAAATGGAACAAAACTGAATTTGGAAATAAAACGGATTTCATAGGGCCCTATAATTATAATAATTTTTTTTGTGGTAATAAAAATAGATGTAAGTGAACAATAGCCTTTAAAATTACTTAAAATACATATATAATAGCAATGAGGCAATAATAATTAGTTCAAATAAAGTATCAAAAGCAAGAAATCATATGGTTTTATTGAACAAAACTGTTAAAATACATAATCTAATACTTGTTTAATATTGACCAAGCACCATTTAATTCAAACGTCCACTTAATCTTTAATATTTGGCCATTTTTTAGGACAGAAATGCTATAGCCACTGTAATTAAATGAATATGTGGACATCAAATATGTCCATAAATTATTTACCTTACAAATCTGATGAAATGGCGCACGTTGCGTTCCCAGATGAACGTTATAATAAACCCAAACTCACAACAACATGCAGAGATGGAGTTTGAGATGCTCCACACATGTAAATGATAACAGTTCCTGTGGAACTACTGTGAACGGAGCCGCTGTGTGATGCACATAATTAACCTACACGCATGTAAATAATTAAAGCGCATATACTGTATTAGAACGGCATTGCATATAATTAATTAAATCGTAGCGTTTGTGAATTCACAATTATTAATTTTTTATTTAAATGGGTTTAATATATCATGCAGCCTTGGGGAAACAGTCTAATAATGTGTTTTATGGATTCTCGTCCGTGAAATGCGCCACTTCCGGTATTTTGCTGGTTAGTCGACGCGAGCAAAATAAAGTCGAGGATTTTTAAAAATCGATGAATCGCGACAGCCCTAATTAGAGATGTGAAGACCACACTTGCTTTCATATATTCCCAATGTACAATGAGTATAAATGTCAACGGTAGTCTGTGTGATTACCAGTCTGAAAGCATGAAGCCTTAAATCTGTACATTGCAGGTATAAAGATGTAAATGTTCCACTTGTGTACTGTGGTTTCTCATGAAGCTTTTATTTTTAATCTAAAGTATGAATGTGAGCATGTGCATGTGCATGTGTTTGTTGAGGTGTGATGGAGGAAACATGGGCTACATCTCAAAATCAAGTGATCTAGACAGCACTTTTGGAAATCATAGGTAAATTTCAAGTGCCACTTGCTCAAAAATGATGTCCCAGTAAATGAATCTGTAGACCTCTGTTCTTTTTTTTAAATCTTAATTAGGCAGCATATTAAGACATGATAGACACACTCACAACATGAAAAATGATTAAGGTGACATTACAAACCCTTTGTGTAACTTTCAGAGCAGTCTTTGTCTCAGGACTATGATGCCATAAAATGCTGTGTCCCCTTTTAAAAAATAAATGTGCTTAATTGTATTGAATGTGCACTTGTAGTGTACTTCAAATCAGTATATTTCATAAATAAATAAATAATAATTAAAACTATACTTGTAGGAACTTTACTTCAAAGTACATTTTAAATAGTTTAAATCTTTTGTCATGCTTTAAAGAAGTACACTTATTTTGATGTGTTGACTAACATACTAAATTCACCAGTACAAATGTGTAATTACATATACTGAAATGCACGACATGCAAGTTTTAATATAAATTACAAAGCAACCCTCTACACACACCTTGGCAATATAATCGCCATTGGCTAGTACATTTTTTTGTTTACTCGCCAGACTGATATACTATTTCTCACTCACACACACACACACACACACACACACACACACACACACACACGTTTACTTAGCTATCTAAATGGGGACATTACATAGACTTCTATTGTTTTTATATACAGATAGTTACACACTTTTAAACCTAAACCCACCCCTAACCCTACCCCTCACAGAACACTTTCTGCATTTTTACAATTTCAAAAGTAAAAAAAAACGTGCTTTACTTTATTTTTTATAACAGTTTTACAAATGAGGACATCCACAAATTGAGGTTTTTGCCAATTTTGTCAGGCTTTGCTCACTTTTGGGTACAAATTTGTCCCCAAAATATGGTTAAGTAGGTACACACG
>NW_015536541.1:952783-974640 GCF_001515605.1 Sinocyclocheilus anshuiensis
GCGCATTAGCTCCGCCCACTGCCGAGAAACCGGCATATCTTCTGCTTGTTCTTAAAAGCTGAATAATTCTAAATGAACTCTGTTATTTTGACAGGAAAATACAACAAAGAATATGGTTTACATGTAGCGCATCGATTCAGCGTGGTATGCAAGACTCTCGCTCTCTCTCTTTGCATGTGTGAGAAACACAGCGCTATCAGTAAAGTGACGGCGAGTCGTGCGCCTTCACACTAGTTTACGGTACGTCAAATACAGGTGACGTACTACATACTGCGCATCCATTGAGTACATGACATGATCCATTGAGCGCATCCAAATAGTACAGATCGCTTGATGGAGAGCGAAGCTCTCAAGCGCTCAGTCAGCGTGTTTATCGAGTGAAAATCTGTGTTGAACGCCTCTCACACACATACTGGCGTGTGAAATCTAAGAATTTATTAGCCAATGGCTAATGTTAGACATTATTTAGTCGCCCAGAGTAAGATTTAGTCGTATATGCGAGTGATTTACTCGCAATGTAGAGGGTTGCAAAGTGTATTTTAGTTAAATAAATGCTTGTCACTACATTAGGCAGGACACTTTAACCATATTTCAAAGAACATAAATTTTTTTTTTTATTACTTATAAAGATGTACTTAAGACTTACTTAAGTGGGTCAAAAAAGCAGTTTGAAGTTCAGATATTTTGCTGAAAGTCATTTTTTAATTTAAAATGAACTATATTTGTGCAGTGGCTTATGAGATTCATATCAGTTCAGAGAACAGAGCCTAGGTGTTGTTGACTCACAGCCGTGGAAGGAAGAGTACAGACCTATAACCCACATGGAAGACCATGGCCACTTTCACTATCGCTCAGTCACGCCTCTCACTTTCATTCTCTCTTTCATCCCCCTTTCATTTCCATTCTCAGTGCTATTATCTTACATTCTTTTTCCCCTACTGTATTTTCTTCTGTACTGTCCTCTCACTCCCCCTGACTGAGTGACACTGTTGGACGGTCAGTAGTTATAGTCTTCAGTAGAGATGCACCGAAATGAAAATTCTTGGCCGAAGCCGAAACCGAACAAAATGAAACACTGGACCAAATACCGAACACGGTTTTTCGAGTTTTTTTCCCCATGTATTTTGCCAATTTCTTTTCACCATTGCATAAATGAAAAAGCTAAAATGTGCTTTTTACTGTTTTTTTCTCTTGCTTTTCAAAGAAAAAAATAAATGACAAAACAACAATTTAAAAATATTTAACACTGAACATTTTTAACATTCTAGCAGACACTATACCAACAAAACACAATTTAACTTAAAATGAATAAGTTAGTAAAATAATAATTTTTGGCCATCAAACACCCTTCTTGAATCAGGCAGGTATTTTATTTTATTTATTTTATTTTATTTTTTTAACTGTACAATTAAAAGCAGCAATGCTGCTTAAAACATTAGAAAATATTATTATTTTCTAGTCTAGTTTAGACTCTAAACTATAGTGAGCTCTAAACTTTAGAGAGTAAGCCGAGGTAGATTTTTATACCTAAGAAAATTTTAATTATAGCTGAATTTATTTAAAGAAAGAGCAATTTGTTCAGTAAACCACTGTTTAATAATAAAAAAAAATTGTTTAGTTTTTCCCCCCTGCTGTACCGAAACTGTACCGAACCGTGACGTCAAAACCGAGGTACGTACCGAGCGGTCATGTTTGTGTACCTTTACACCCCTAATAAACTTCTTTAAATTCTTATAAAAAAAAAAAAATGAAAAAATGAAGAATATTTTGCATAAAAATAAAATTGAAGTAATTTGTCAAAATTTTATGTTTAATTAAATGTGTTATTTACCATTTCTGTTTAATATTTTGTTAATTTTACTAGCATACCACAACATTTTTTATATATGGTGTGGTATAGCATGGCCGTCAAGAAAAAAAGAAAAGGGAAAAAAATAAAATAAAATCTTACTAGTGGCTTAAGACTTTTGGACCCCATGTAAAGCTAAACAAAAACAAAACAAAAAAATAACCCTAGGATGTACAGACACAGAGTTCCAGGAAAAAAAAAAGAGGAGTTTAAATTGACTGGAAAGTGACCCAAGTGTGTGTGTGCCAGGGTTGTGGTGTGTCTGTGTGGTTGTGTTCACAACGCTGAACCCTGTGATTTGCAGAGGGAGACAGACTGCTGTGAGACAAGCATTATATTCACAAACTGCACTCGCCGTGATGCTGCTCCTCACATTATGCCTGGACTTTCCCTCGCTGCCAGAACACACACACACACAGAGTGTTTATTTCCTAGTCAGGGTGCTCTCCTCCACATGTTGACAGCATACATCTGACATAAATAATTTTGTAATAGGAAAAGTGACGCTTTCTATATATAGTGGGATCCAGTTCGAGGCCACATTGAAAGACTGAGTTTTTTTTTTGTACATAAAAATGTTGAATATTTTATTATTATTATTATTATTATTACAAATAGTTATGCTGATAATATTCATTGTGGTGGACAAAATCAGACATTTTTAGTAGTGTTCTTGTTGTATTATCAAAGTATTTATAATGTCTTTGCCTTATATTGCACATTGTTACTATTTGTTTATAAATAATTGTAATCACAATAATAATACATTGTAAATCTTTTAGACCTTTAAATACAATCTTGACAAGATGAAATAATACATGAAATTCAGTTTAACTTCCCTTTTCTTTGCAGCTCTGCCATTTTCGCTGGGGCGGTTGTAAACCATTGACATGTGAAGCCGTAAACTTAAATACATTAAAACAAACTTCAGGAACTAAGAAAACAATGGTAATCACAGTCAGAACACTCTTTGAACAGACATGCACATTTTACTTATTACAACAAATTTGCCAAATACATAATTAATAACCTTAATCTAATAACATTACCTTCATCTACATGCTCTTACATATATTGAAGCCTGATTTTGCCACGGAATAAAAAAATAACTGCGACTTTTTGTAGAATTCTGACTTTTTTGTTCTATAGTTCTGAAAAACAAAGTCCGAATTGTAAGACATAAACTCACAATTGTGATGAAAAAATTCAGAATTGTGAGATTTCCTTTTTTTTTTTTTTTACAAAAAGTAGAAAATAAAAAATACAAATATATTTCTTTAGAAAAAAATATTATAGTTCTAATAATGTGCTTTATGGCAATATATGTTTTAAAGGTATACATCTGATTAAGTATAATGGGTTATAACTGTGGATACAATTATTTGTGCATACAGCAGGTTATTAAGCGTTATGGGTAACTTATCATGAAAATAGCAGAACATTACCAAAATTAATTTTAATTGCTTTTAAATACCTTGCTACTGTATCTCTTGATAATTTGAACTAGTTTATTATATAAGGGAGCACTGAACAGTATGGAGTACATTAGCAATACTAGCAACATGATTAAAACTCCAGAAAATCTCCAGGTAGTTTCTGGCTGTCTGAGCCTGTCATAAATCCTTCAGCAGGAGTAGCTAGATGCCGATTCCATCTGCCCTGTTGTGGCAGAGCTGAGTGTTCATGGGTAATGTGAGATTTCTGATACCCGTCACTTGTCATCTATACAGGAGTCACAGAATATTAAAGTTCCCTCTTTCATTTGTGTCTCTGTCCCAGTGTCTTTCTGCATTTTGAGTGTTAGTGTAACCCCGAGTTCTCCCATTTCGGGTTTCCCTTTTAGTCGGCCATCTCAAGAATTTCGACTGAGTAAATGTGTGTTCTCTCTTTCCAGTGTGAGCGAGACAAATGCAGCCAGATCAAGCAGTGCTGAGTAGGCAGTTTGAGGTTATTCAAATAAAAAAAATGAGTAAATACTTGTGAAAAGACACTGTGCTGTTGAACAGTGATGGGAAAGTGATCACTGTCAGTGATTTAAATCCGAACTTGCTGTGCTTGGTTTCTAGTAGAAGTTCCATCAGATGACAGGTCACTGTCCGTCCTTCCATTGGTAGTCGCCCCACTTCTGCTTATTTGCATAAAAAGTTGAACTCTTATCAACCGTTTTGAATCTCAAACTATTTATCTTTCTCAAAATGCCAGAAATCAGCCTTCTGAAGGGCTCATCCCTATGCCCTAATCCAGGGGTTCCCAGTTCCAGTCCTGGCGGCTCCCCGCTCTACACATTTTGTATGTCTCTCTTTTATCTGACAGACTCAGTTGAGGTGAGTGTTCCGTTCGAGTCCAAGTGTGCTGTGAAGTTGACTTCAAAGGGTTTTCTGCCATTTTAAGGGAAATTCCAATCCAAAAGTGTTTGTTTGCGACTATTCAGGGGTGTAAAGTGCATGAGACATGACAGTTACAAGTCATCTATCATGATTATTGGTTAAATAAGATAAGACCCATTTAATAGAATCAAATTGCGCTTTTTTCATTTTAAACATTCATTTTTTTCATATTAAAGGGGTCATATGATGCTGCTAAAAAGAACATTATTTTGTGTATTTGGTGTAATGAAATGTGTTTATGCGGTTTAAGGTTAAAAAAAACACATTATTTTCTACATACTGTACATTATTGTTTCTCCTCTATGCCCCGCCTTTCTGAAATGTGTCGATTTTTACAAAGCTCATCGGTCTGAAAAGTAAGGTGTGCTGTGATTTGCCAGCTATCCAGTGCGTTGTGATTGGCTGAATACCTCAAGCGTGAGACGGAAATGTTACGCCCCTTACCATATTTTGATGATGCCTGTCAGGCCGGAGCGATGATTCAAAAACATGAAAACCCATTATAAACGAGGCATTCGTTGCATCCAGTGGGGACATACTTATGGATTATAATGACTTATACTGTCCAAAGAGAAAGGAAAAATTGAAATGGCATCATATGACCCGATCACAACATAGTTATTCAGTTTATGACTTTTGAATTTGACATTAGATTAAGTAAAATTTATGGATGTATTATACATACAGTATGTATATTAATTGAAAGTATGGCCATTTATATCTATTTACAGAAGTACATTTTGGCATCAAACTTAAACCTCAAATATGTGTGACTTGAGTTTTGGCTTTGCTGCGGGGTGTTGCGAAGGAAGGCATTTTGTCAAATGAAGTGAGCTTCAACAGATGTCCCATTCTTAGGGCATAGGGACAAAGTCCCTGTAAGACAAGTCATTTCACTCGGTGGCCATCTTTGAAACGCCTCTCGGGCAGCTATTTCAGTCATGCAAGTACAGCTCCTATCTCTTTAAATGGGGAAACATCAAATTCTCTAAAGCTGTTCACCAAGCTTACAATTACATTTCATATTTGAAAGCACCAATGAAATCTGACAACAACTGTATCTTAAATGTGGTTTCTTATGTTCAAATAACATTAAAAAAGCTTATTTTTCAGGCTATAGCAGCCAGTGCACATGTGCAGTACTAGGCGCGTGGCTCAGAACACTGACTGTTTCTATAGAAACCGGAGCTGCTAACAGTAGCTGCAGTGATGTCATGACTTTACCGATTAGCGATTTGTCTCTTTTATTTAGAAGGCGGGACTATTCCGTCATATTGCGCGTTGCACTTTCTCCCAATCATAACTCATAGGAGTGCACCTTCTTGGTATATCTAAAGTCTTTGATAGGGAGCAGTGGACACTGCGGTGGGACCCTGTCAATAGGAATGCACCCAAGTTCATGGAGATGTCTTCTAACGAGCTGATGGTTTGTTATATTGATGTTAGTTGATTGTCAGTTGCTGTTTTTCATTACTACTGTTACTACTGTTTGTTTCTTTTAAAATACATTGATCTTGCTATGACAATAGCCATCGATGCTGGTATGCAATAACAATAAATACAACGAAAAAGCTGATGATCTGAATCCGGTGTATTAGATAAGAGAGACATACAAACCAGGGTCAGAAATTAAGGGGGGTGTGTGGCAAAAATGCCACCAAAATGAACAAAAATGTTAAGATAAAGGGCACAAAGTCAAGATAAAGGGGCAAAAATTGGCCCTGCACAATTAAATAATCGATTACAGCTTTCGCGATGAAAAGGAAATGTGAAAATGAATGAAAAGTGTCTGTTCACGGAATTACATTTTGATTCGCTTACACTGCATCAGATTGCTTTTTATGTATTGTTTTAATGGAGCGTTGAGCCTTATAACCAATCGCACAAATTTCCATTGAGCTTAGGAATGCAATGGCCAATCAGAGACTAGTTAGATTAGTCAGCACTAAAAACGTGCCAATTAGAGGCGTTCAGACTAGTCAGTGCTGAAAACTCCAGAGTTGTTGTTGAGTGTGTGCGCTCACTGATTGAATTCTTTGCACTCGAGAATTCCCTCATCATAAACAACAATATAAATAAAAGATTCATTGTGTAGCTTCAGTGAGTATAACTGGAGTTTTTGCATAACTTGCGCTAGACTAGACTAACGTCATGCCGACATGTTTGTCTGTGAAGCCATTTCCCCAAAATGCAGATACAAAACACAAAGTTTTTATATGCATTCTATTAATTGACATTAATAATAATTATTACAATATCAAGAGCATCGACAATATTATCGAAAATCGACAATAATGCTTTGTCATATTGCAGCCATATTAGCTCCTTTTTTTAAATGTATAATTTAGATACAATTTTAAACAGTCAATTGTTATTGGCAACAGTTTAAGTATTTTGATTGATTTAAGTAATCGGTTAAATTCAAGTATTTGACATTAGACAACACAGAAACAATTATTAAGGTGGTGATAAAAATTGCCCTCACGAATGTAAAAAAAAAATTGCCCCTGGATAGGGGTGCTCCGATCAGGGTTTTTGAGGCTGATCGCCGATCACAGAAAGCAGTATCTGCCAATACCGATATCGATCTTTTTAAAGCCTTCTTTTTATCATTTATAACTATTTATATTGATACTCCAATCAGGATGTTTAGACATTTATTCAGGGCCTAAATTTCATTTTTGAAAATGGGGGGAATTCCCCTCTTAGGTGTCTCTTGTGAGAGGAGAAGCAGCTTTCACACAGGAGTCCGCTACTGATCCGTTTAAAAGTGCTCTTTTCCTTTAAAACTAGCCAACGTCATATGTGTTGACTGTGAAATAAAGTAGACTTTAATAATATGCATTTATGGTAATTACTACATTTTCGTGTCAATCCGTTCATATTTACTGCAAGTGTAACGGAGGCCAGCGAGTAGGTGCTGTGCAGGTAAAACCTGACACTAGAGGCTGCAGTCTTTAGCCTCCTTGTTAGTGCGTCCGCCTCCCATGCCGGAGACCCACTCGGAACAAGAACGAGGTGTGGTGGTGAGGACCAGGGAGAGAGGGGTTACACTGGTGCCATGACCCAGATGGGAGTGAGGTTTAGGGGGGTTACACAAGCAATGTACTTTTCTGAATATCAGTAGGCCTAAATGCGTAAAATCATAAATGTGCTATTAATTTTATACAACAGTGTATTGTAACACGGTGTTTCGTTCCTTGAATGTGCAGAAACGATCTCTGCACTGCTGCAGACACGCCGCTACTGAAACGCACTGCCGGACAGCAACCGTGCACGCTTTATTAATCTGTTAACATGAGCGCGGAAAAAATACGCACCGCATACGCACTGCAAAAGGAGTGTGTGTGTGAACTTGGCATAATGTGTGTGCGCTGCCAGTGTGCATGAGCGCCGAATGGTTAAACACTGGCAAGAATTAAAAAAAATGCAATTTATAAACTTTAGTGACGATGTGACACTGCCTCGACTGTGCAAGTGACAATTCCTGTATCAATTGTGCAGCTCGCTTATAGACAGACGCGATGTGTAGTGATTTGAAGCCAATTGCGTATTTTGAGAGAGAAAGAGAGAGCGCGCGGTGATTCACTCACGCTGTTTGTGAAATTACGTCTCACACAAGGTTTTCAAATTACTTTATAAGTTATTTAATGAAAATTAAATAAAAAAATGTAAATATAATTATTTCACCCGCGCCGGACAGAGACCGAGGTGGTGCTGCTGCATGTCGTGCCAAACCTCTCACGGCAGCGTCATCAGCATGAGATTGTTTTTTTTAGATCTGCCTTTTAGAGACCGCCGATCGATCATCCCAACGTGATTATCGGCCAATAGTGATCGGTAGCCGATCAACCGGAGCACCCCTACCCCTGGAAATCAGTTCCAGGAGGCAAAAATTGCCTCTTAATGGAAAAGTTAATTTCTGACCCTGATACAAACTCTGCATAGCGGGGAGGAGTGAGGACTAGAATTGGGAACCCCCACCCTAATCCCTTCAAAGGGTTTACCCTCCAAAGTGAGTTTCGAAGGGATGAAAGGTGTAGGAGACCAAAAAACTGCTCTTTGGAACGCATTGCTGTATCATCTCGCCAAGCCATTGGTCGCACAACTAATTCTACACAAATAATCATGGCAGTGAAGTGACCATCAGCTGTACCCTTCAAAATCCTTCATTCCAAAGGGTCCTTTGAAGTGGCCAGTTTTGAGCACTTCGGATTGGAGGGATCCTTCAAATATGTTCTCACTCCGAAGTGCCCTTTAGAGGTGGATTTATCCCATTTGGAATGCAGCATAAAAGAGCACATGCACACTCCAACAGCTGATATTGGCCACAACCCATTCTGCTTTGTAGGAGGATTCCGTTCAGAACTTAAAACACAAATGAAACTTGGCTGATGTGCGAGACCAGTCATTAAAGATAGGTTTACATCAAGGGATTTGAGTGATTAATAAAAAATATCTGATCTGATAAAAATAATTTTCATCTGCAACAGCATTGTGAACATTTATAAAGATACATTTGGGCATTAACTTGAATTATTGCATCATTATGCAAAAACATAAGAAGAGTTCTCTGCAAGAAGCAGTCACGACTGGGAGATCAACATGTTACTACTTTTCCCTCCTGACATGGTAGGAAGAATGGTTGAGAAACGTAAATTAAATGGTGTTTACGAGGATGTTAACATACTGTTGACTGACAGGCCAGTTTACAGTGACAGGATGCATCTAAGTATACGACTGCGTGGCCTGTTAAAGGGGTGGTAAATCAGATATTTTCGAAGGCTTGATTGCATTTATTGGGTGCACTGTAACATGTTCATGCTTCGTTTTTTTTAAAAATGCATTATTTTCACACATTTTACCTTTATTTTACACCGCTGTTTTCATTCTCCTAAAAACAGTCTGTTGACTTCCTGAATCTATGAAGCCCCTCCCTCAGATATACACAATGGGCTCAGATTGGTTAGCTGGCCCAATCTGATTAGTTGCATGTGCTCCAGTGTATTGTGAACAATGGCGTCAATGTTGCCTTATCAATTTGAGCCCGTATCAGACCCAGAGAATATTAGTGAAAAGGATCGAGCAGAACCTGTGCAAGCATGGCTCTTACAGGATGTTTCAGAACGGTATGTTTTTTTTGTTTGTCGTTGTCTCATACTGTCAGGGAGTCTCTGTCACCATTCACCAGCTTTGGACTCCATGTCCCAGAATCCTCCCCGGCTTACCCCTGTTTTCAGTCACGATCACCACTCACACCAGATCACACTCACCTGTAATCTGATCACCTGCACCTGCCGTCTCCAATCAAGCCACCTTCAAGAACACGTTCCTCACAGTCACTCATCATCCGGTCTACCGTTCACTACTCTGAACCTTACCAGACTCTCTTTATGCAAATTACCTGTTTATTCTTACCTCTAGTTCCCCGAAGATCTCCATCCGAAAATGCTACTGCTGTTTATGTTAGCTTTTGATATATACGGTTTTATCCTTATTAAAGCTTTAGTACAGTAACATTTTTTGTAGAGTAATTTGTTTAATTTATAACAGTAACACTCTACTACAACAACTCTTCCTCTTTTTTTAAAGCAGCCCAACATGGCCTCGCCCCCTTGCATGTTCCCGGGGGCAGGGTTTATGTAAATTTTAGGGTTTGTGATGTCACCAACCCAGGTAGAAGCTCGTTGTAGTCCCTACCAGCCGTGTGTTAGGCCTTAAAAAGTGAATTTTGTGAATTCTGAATTTTGAGCGTTGTAACTTTGCAGATGTTATTTATGCTCAAACAGCAACATTACACACTAACTAAAGTATAAAAAGGGAAATCCTAATCAAGGACCCTTTTAAAGACACAATTATGATGTGGTAATATGCCCCAAAACTTGCTTACTCGTCTGTTCCACACTCAAAAATGTCTTATTTATATGGCATAGTATAAGTAGGCTACACAAGTTTGCTATACTGCAAAATATCATTTTGTGTATTTTCCAAACAAGATGATGCAAAATACTGTGTGGGTGATTGAAATGAATATGTGAATCTTTTCTTGAACAAGGAGATCTGATTTAATTTTAGTGAATGTGCAATACAGTAGGCTATTTAAAAAATAGCAATGTAATGTTTTGTTTTGAAAAAAGTACCTTGTTTCATAACTATTCACTGTTTTGCTATTCACACTACAGAATTCCCTATTAGGTCAATAATTGATAGTTCAACTGTCTTGGTGAATAACCTGCATTTTATGCATGTACTTTTTTTGCATTAATAACATACTCTTTTTTTTTTTCTAAGATTATTGAAGATTTTGCTAGTCAGTTCCTAGTCTCGCGTAGCCAGACCTTCAGACTGACGGCTGAAGGTCTGAAATCCATGGCAACTTTCATTGGCCAAGGCCCGCCCATGAAGCCGTTTGACCGACATGTCAAACAACTAATCACAGTTTGTTTCGTTCAGCGTCACGTTTTGGGGCGTGGAAATGTCGCCACAATAACACCGGTGTGTAAAACTCTCGGACGATTCTATTTTCTAACTTTAAATATTTCACATACTTTTGAAACTCCAGCGTTTAGTTGATCCTGATAAGCGCTGAGTAACACTACGGCTTTCTTCTTTCGTGAGGGGGTTTGGCGTCACAGCATCTTTGTTTCCAGATGGAACGTTAAAGAACGCGACACACACGTCTCCCGGAAATCCTGTAGAATTCAACCAATCCGATGACGACTTCGACACTCCTGAAGTGTTTCCACTTTTGTGTCCCATATGCATCAGACGTTTAGCCAACGGTCCGTGGGCGTGACGTCTGAGGCTGAGACTAGTCCGTTCCTAATCCTCCCCTATAATGTGTTTGACCTTTAACCTCAAAGCAACAAGTCAAAGGTTAGAGGTGAAACACAATCTGCTCTTGCTTTTTCAAGAATGCCTCTAGGAGTGTCACAAAGATGTTCACTAGAGTGCCTGAGCAAAGTAACCTCTACAATCATGTCAAATCAAAGTCATGTGGCTTTATGCACAGAGCTGCAGGGGTTTCAACCATTAGATTGTCCTCTTACAAGAAATTCACTTTCTATTTAGACCACTTGATGACCCTTCAATATACATTGTTTCATTTCCATGTTTCTATTGTGAAGTGAATGACAAATTGTACGTATATCTAGGTTTTGCATATGATTTGACAATTGTTGACATTTTATAAAGATAAACACTTATGCTGCCCTACTGACATTCAAATACACACATATCATATGCCAATAATGTTTTCTTAGATAGCTCTCTTCTTTACCCCTGTTTATGCTTTTCATTGTGGTTTAGAAAAGGCTGAACTTTAAGAATGTGTGAGTGAAATGGAGGAGGGGACATTTTAACACCACACCAAAATGTTATGGAACAGCTCCTAACCCGCACTCCCATGTGTCCATATGGACCTCTGAGAAAGCAAGCGAGTGAATGAAAGGACAAGATGCTCAATATTAGAAGCAGATGTTGTGAATGAGTGTCCTCCAGGGTTACTCCTGTTGTGGCCGCTGTGGAGGTCACTGGAGGTTTTGGCTGTGGCTCTTAATTCCTGCGCAGGACACTCAGAGAAATATACGGTCAAGTGGTCAGGCATTTCCAAATCTGCTTGTGTCTTTCTTTTCTTTTATGAGGGGCGTATGCTGTGAATCTCTCTACTGAGTGTGTTGTGTTGTGTTTTGTTTCTTGTGTTTTTCTGGTAAACTGAACCAAAAGGGAAAAGTGTGATTTAACATTTATGAAGTATGTGTTTAGTGGATCTCTGATGGGAAATTTTTGTTTAGCCTACAGGTGGTGTTTTTTTTTTACATTTCTTGATTTACTAACAGTAGTAGTGCACTTTGAGCCAAACTTGTTGGAAATCCCCAAATTATTATTTCCTGATCATGAATGTAGGCTTTTACATTTTTTTCCAGAATAACTACAGTTGGTCATAAATGTGCAACCATAAAATTCAGTCAATACTTTCAAATTCACTTGCCAACAGTCTATACATTTGTCAAGTTAAAAGCCTTTGATGTTATGGATTATTTTATTAGTAATTTTAGGGAAATAATTCACACAAAAATAATGCATATGGAATAAAATGATAAATAAATTCACATTGTATGTAATAAAGTCACAACTGTGAGATAGGCTTACAATACTGTTCAGAATTTGGGGTTATTGAGATTTTTTTTTTTTTACGTTTGGAAAGAAGTCTCTAGTCAAGCCTGCATTTTTATAGAATATAGAGTAAAACGCAGTAATATTGTGAAATATTACGATTAAAAATATCTGTTTTCTGTTTTAATATATTTAATATATATTGGTGTTTAATAAACATTTATTATTATTATCAATGTTAAAAAAATAAATTAAAAAAAACGTGCTGCATAATATTTTTGTTAAAATCATTTTTCAGGATTCGTTGATGAAGATAATGTTCAAAAGAGCAGCATTTATTTCAAATGGAAATCTTTTACGCATTACATTTATCAAACGTGACAGTAAAGTCATTTATATAATATCATAAAAGTATTAATTTCTTAAAATTACCACACTTCTGAATTGTAGTATATAAGGTCCTACTTGTTATTAGTTGAAACTGGTGGGGAGGGAAAACAAATGTCAGTCGCAATTGTTTTCTTTTTTCTTCTTTTTGGATGAACTGTTCCTTTAAAATGATTAAATACTAGGATATAACAGTACTGAAACACATTAAATCAAAGCACTAGTACAAATCTGCGTGATGTGGAAAGTAGTCCCAGAAACATGAGCAAACAGTGTTTCTTCTTAGCATACATCTACAGCGGGGTATTTTTCCACTGACAGGCAGGTCAGAACGTAGGTTAAAGGAAACAATAAGAGATGATAGAAACCAACGGAGTGTTTTTCTAGAGGCGTGGACGCACAGTTAAATAGGTGAAATATGGTGGCCTCAGCAGGTGGGGAGGATCTAGGTTATATCTAATAGAGAAAGAGAGTGAAGGAGACAGACGGAAGGGAGTGTTTTCCCCCGCTTTCGCCTGTCTGGGTTTTTCTTTGAGCTCAGCAGGACTGGTAGAGTCCGTCTGCTAATTCGCATTTCACACATACCAACAGGAGGCCTCCGACAGACAGAGAGAGAGGAGAGGGATTGTGGGAAGGAGTGAGGAAAGGCAGAACTTTACTGAGAGAAAGTGTGAACAGAAAGACAAGGGAGATTACTGGAAAATGTGTAATAGTAACAGAGTATAAGAGGTGGAGACATGGAATTGCTGTATTTGTCAGATGCTGAAAATGTGAAGTCGGTCAGTAGGTTTGGTTTAAGTTGGCATGACGGCAGCAGGCGCTGGCAGACTCCAGGGTAACGCCAATTAAGATGCCAGGATTTTGCTCTCTCCTCGTTCTTTTTCCACTGTGCTGTCCTATTGTAGTGAGAAATTTTCATCTCAAACTAGAAGCAATTCAGTGACTTTGTTTGTACATTAACAGCAGTTCATACATACAATGACTTATACATCTGTTTTATACCTATTTGTTTTATTTTATTTTATTTTATTTTATTTTGATATGTTTTGGTGGAATCAAGTAGAAGAATTGTCGGAGTGATACAGTTCTGATTTCAGTTTGTAATAATCTTTTATTTATACTTTTTATAATAATAAAAAATAATAATAATAATTATTATTATCATTATTATTAAAAATTAATAAATAATTGTGTATTTAATTATTTATTGAAAGAAATATTGCTTTAAAAACTGCTTCATTGCTTATTCACATTTGATGTAACCTACAAGCAGGAAAAGAAAAATTAAACCTAAAATGATATTTATTATTATTATTATTAGAGCCCGACCGATATATCGTTTTGCCTGTACATGTAGCGCTGTTGCGCTTCGGACATCCCGAAAAATAAATCTTAAAAAAAAACAAAAACAAAAAAAAAATATGGTTGCCTGCAAAGTTTAGTTTAGAAAAACTGAGAAAAAAATAACATGTACTTAATAGCAAGCTTGTTAATTATTCCCAGGAATAAGGCTGAACTCAAACGTTGGCAGCCCTGTTTGAAGTAAGTTGGAGTTTTATGTCTCCTGAACAACATTTACATAATGTTAAGTTAATGTTAGATCTTTTGCTCCAACCGCTGGTTAATGAGATGATAGAAATAAGAGAAATAAGTTCCAATAGACTAATATTTGAAGTTACGATATAGGAATGAACGGCTGATGTTGGGTAATGTGAAGTAATCAGCAATCGTAGGATTTATTCATGCTTTTTTTATGCCAGGTTGGGGTAATACATTGATTTTCTGTCATGGTCTATGGACCCCCTGAATTAGCCTTGGCCACCCCCTAACATGTACTTAATAGCAAGCTTGTTAATTATTCCCAGGAATAAGGCTGAACTCAAACGTTGGCAGCCCTGTTTGAAGTAAGTTGGAGTTTTATGTCTCCTGAACAACATTTACATAATGTTAAGTTAATGTTAGATCTTTTGCTCCAACCGCTGGTTAATGAGATGATAGAAATAAGAGAAATAAGTTCCAATAGACTAATATTTGAAGTTACGATATAGGAATGAACGGCTGATGTTGGGTAATGTGAAGTAATCAGCAATCGTAGGATTTATTCATGCTTTTTTTATGCCATGCAGGTTGGAGATATACACTGATTTTTCTGTTATGGTCTATGGACCCCCTGAATTAACCTTGGCCACCCCATGTATAAAATTCTAGCTCCGCCACTGCATTTAAGAGTTATGAAATTTAAACTTTTCTTGAAAATAGTGTAACTTTTTTTTTAAATGAATAATTATATGAAACCAACATTAATGCAAAGAGTACATGCTTTTAAAAATGTCTCTCCTTTTGTTTAACACTGTATAAAGACCAGACTTGTATTATATCTGCTTGATCGTGTCTTTGGATTTCAGGATTTCAGGGTAAAGGCTGTTTGGATTATGGAAACCTGAGTTAGAACATTTTCATATGTATTCACTTCACCTATCTGTCCATCTCCTCCTTCCTTTGGTTTGCATCCAGACGCTTGGGCCAAGTAAGAGCTGTTTCGCTGGAGGACTGTGGCCGTGGGGGATTTTTCGCGTGCTGTCCAGAGGTTGTAAATACCAGCGGAGCAAGTGTGGTTTATTTACTCTGGCTGAGACCTCAGCAGCTGAAACCCAGAGACGCAGAAAGAGGCTCTGATAATCCCACTTCTCTGGAACATTTGTCTCCGTGACTGATGTTTTGATTTCTAGATCCAGCCCTAGAGGAGCGATAGAGATGAGGAGTGATAGCACGATGAATCTGGACTCTCTCTCCTGAGGAGACGCATGACTGACAGCAAACTCACAGCTGTGAATAGAGCTGATTCAGATGGAGGAGACAGAGTTTTACAGAGTCTGGAGAGACTGTCTTATGTCATCTTGCGTATATAATCCATCAAAGTACTTTTTGGCCCCTTTATGGACTGGGATTGATTGATTGATTATTTATTGATTTATTTAGAATTTGTTTCTTCATTAGAACAGATTTGGAGAAATGTAACATTACATCACTTGCTCACCAATGGATCCTCCGCTGTGAATGGGTGATAAAGTCCAAACAGCTGATAAAAACATCACAATAATCCACAAGTAAAATGTTTTTATCTTCAAACAGTTGTTTCCAGCTAATATATGAATCCTCTATTCATAATATTGTTTCTCCATTGCTTTCTTGTCTGAATCAAGAGAGAAATATGCACTGATCAAGTATACAAGCAAAACAGTCCAAAACAGTTAATAGGTGTTTTTTTTTGTTTGTTTGTTTGTTCATTTTTTTTGGTGAGAGGACAATAGAGGATGCTCTTTTTTTTTTTACTAGAGGAAGCATTTTTATGGATTATGTACTCATATTTTGGCCAGAAGCAGTGGCGTAAAGTAAAAACATCTTACTGGTGGATTTGTTTATTACAAAGAGCTTTTCACTTCACAGAATGTTGACTTGTGTTGTACTTTTACACGTGTAAGATTAAGTCCATAAAGTGCGGGGAAAGCTATTTTATTGCTGAATTATAGCACATTTGCATTGAGAAAGAAAGAAAGATGTATAATGTTATAATAAAATTAATAATGTTATTATTTATATATATATATATATATATATAGACTTTATTATATCTAGTCTTATTTGTTGATTCAAATGATTCAAAAGGAGTTGTGGCAACGGTGTAAACATGATGTGTGCTGAACATACAACGATGTTATCATGTCATACATGTACTAATGACAGCTGATGGTGTCAGTGACTCTCCATCTGCTGGGGAAGGTATTCCAAATTGATGCAGTCATGCCTTTAATTGAGATTAGACTATGCATGAACTATTGTTGGGATATATATAATTATTTTAAAATTATATTAAATATTATTTTTATTTTTAGAATGTGTTAGTAAATAATCACAATAAAATGTTTTAATTAATTGATTGCAATAATAATATGATAAAATAATAATAAAGCCCTACTTGTTACATCAAGCACCAATAGCGCTAAAGTTGCAGAGACAATGTACATTATAACTGCAAAACAGATCAGTGGCCAGACATCTGTGGACAGACCTGCGGGAGTGATGGATGGGAACCTGCCAGGTGATTTATGTAAGAAAGGAAGGGGAGGGGTTGTCAGGGCAGGGGTACGTCCACATTAAACGCTGGTTTGAACCCTGCCAGAGGCCCTGTCGTCCCCTGGGTCTTTGAAGTCTTGAGGGTAAGTGGTCTTTAGGGGCCCTGTTTGTGGAGGCAACAGTGTGCCTGGACCTGGTAAAAGGCCATGGAGGGCGTGGGCATTAGAAAATCTGAAAAAACTGTGTTTTGGCCATGAAAACATTTAGATTTTTTTGGTGACATCGTTTGGCTTTGTGTGAGTCTTTAATTATTATTATTATTACCAGTAGTCTTTTCATGGGTGATTTTACAGATTTCAGTCTTTGTTTTTAACAAATCTGTCAGAGTTTATGAATGTGCTGTGTTCCCGAGTAGGGTCGAACAACCATCTTCAAGCCATCAGAAATTCATAAATCATTGTTATTTGAAGGATTGGTTTGCCCCGCCGCGCAACCCAACTGTGTATCATGAGATTGTTTTTCTCGCTGTCTCTCTTTTGGTTCTCTCTCTCGCTACAACCCAACAGTGCATAAGTGTTAAATCAGAAATATATATTACAGAGTTAAACATGTTAATGCAAATGTTTCTTATTTAATTCTCCCTCCCTCTCTCTCTCTCTCTCTCTCTCTCTCTCTCTCTCTCTTTTTCATCCATGGCAAATATCTATGGAACATTCCAGCCTAATTACTGTGATTTATGTAAAATGTCAGCCTTCTGTCCATCTGGAAAAATATCAGGATCTGTTTGTAGAATCTGGAGAGGATTTTTTGAAGGGAAATGTGGCAGAGAAATAGGTGGAGAACAGGGAATCACTTACACGAAAAGATCATTTGTCAACTTCAGAGACAAAGGAGTACAATGCAGGAGAAATCTAGACGACACTTCCATGTCAGCCTCGTGTCACTGTAGTTAACTGTTTTGCTTGTATGTGAGGAGAGGAAGAGAGATCAAATGATGTTTTTTTTTTTCTTCTTTTTTTTCATGTTTTTGAAAGACGCTCACCATCACCAAGGCTGCACTTTTTTGTTTGATAAAAATAATGTAAAACAGTAATATAAAATATATAACAAGAACTTTAAATAACTGTTTTCTATTTAATATGTTGTAAAATGTAATTTAGACTGGGAAATCATTCATGAAGGTCCGCTAGATGAAAAGACTGAAGTGATAAATGATTATATTAATTTTTGCATACAGTTGGTTATTCCTGTAGGTCTGTTATAGACCTATAGCTCTTACTTCAGTAATTATGAAATGTTTGGAAAGAATTTTACTTAGCCTAAATATCTGGTGAGCAGTATTAAGCACAAACTCAACCTATGTCAATTTGCCTATAGACAAGGTTGCAGTACAGAGGATGCTATGGGAGCTTGGTGCATATTGTTTCTAAACATTTAGACAAACCTAATACCTATGTAAGAACTCTCTTTTTAGATTTGTCCCTCCACATTCAATACAATTCAAGCTGATATTTTGGCGTCTAAACTTGTTAGGTTGGGTGTAAATCCCTACCTGATTTGGCGGTATGTTTCTTTTCTCATAAATAGAATTCAAATTGTTAAACTGACTACAATCCTGTCATCTGCAGTTAAAATGAATGTTGGAGCACCCCAGGGCTGCCTTATTTCTGCTATGCTTTTTACTGTGTGTACAGATGACTGTCGTACTGATAGGTCTAATCGATGTATCTTAAAGTACGCTGATGATACTGCGTTAATATCTGTGTTAAGTGACTTAGAAAGCCTTGGAATGCACAAACGGGGTGAATAAATTAGTGGAGTGTTGTGACAACAATGCTTTTGTGATCAATATTAAAATTGTAATTGTATTTGGGTTAACATCTGTTGTTTACTGTATATAAAGCCTGTGGTTATACATAATGAAAACAACAGACAGGTAGAAAAGTACAAGTATTTAGGTGTAACAATAGATAATATGGTGTCGTGGAAAGATCATATAGGCAGTTTGTGTAAAACAAAGCAGAGAATTTATTTTCTTCGTTGTCTCAGGTCATTTGGAGCAACAAAACAGATTCTAGTATTATTTTGTTATGTCAGTAATTTTTATGTCAGTAATTATTATGTGTCTTACAGTATTGTGATTCTGTTTGGTAGATGAGTTTGTCTGTTAGGCTAAAGACAAAGTTAAGGAACCAAATAAAAATCTGTTCAAAGATAGTATGACAGCCTCTTGAAAAGTTATATGAATCTTATTGTAAGAACCTCTGAAGGCTAGCCAAGAATATTGTTTCTGTCAGGACCACTATCGTTAAAGATGATTGACAATTAGCATACAGTTTGGATTGGCGGTATGGTTCTGTTCTGGGCAAGAACTCCCTGCGCATCCATGCAGCCTAGCATGGATGAGAGCAGGGAGAGCAGCGATAACCCCCCCAGGGTAAACAGAACAGAACCAACATAAATGTATTGCAGATATCGTTAAAGTTCAATAATTTTATGTACACATTTTAGAATTAGTCTGATTCAAAGGAGAATCAGAAGGCTGAATCCCAACTGACAGAGGAGGAGTTGGGGATGGAGGAGGGTAATTAGCTATTGAGCAATGCGAAAACTGCTGTTAATACTGAGGGACCTTATATATGAATGCTTAGATAGGGGTCGTATTCCTATAGGTAGATGTGGATCAGCTGAGAGTCAGCTGATGCGAGCTTGACTAACGTGACCTGCCAGAACTAACGCTACGCTTGATGTTCATAAGAGTCATTTATTTGTGAATCGAGCTAGAGTACCTGCCAGAACTAACGCTATGCTTGATTTCTAACCCTAGTCATGTGTATAATGAATTTGTGCTTCTACCATCTAATCGTCGATGCAAGGTCCCAAGATTTAATCTAGAGAAATTAAAATGCTCTTTTGTACATCAGGCTGTCCTAGAACTGAATAAGGTAAATGTAAAATGAAACACGTAAAATTGTAAAAATGTACATTTTAAATGTAAAATGTAACACGAAAAATGAAAATTCCAGGAATTGTTTTTTTTTCCAATTCTATTGTATGTATTTTGTGTATGTCTATTGTGAAATGTTGTTTTTTGTTTGTGAAGATCTAGTGTGTAAGAAACATACTGTTACACAAGAAACATTACACAAAAAGTCTGACAAAGTTTATATCTGTATAAAGCATGTCATTTTTTTTTTTTTTATTGAAGTTGGGGTTGATAAACTTTTTCAAATATTAACAAAAATGAAATAAAAAGAACAATTTTATGTCATAAATGTCATCTCATCTATAAATTATGCCAGAATACCTAATTTCCAGTCAATAATTGCTAAACGCGTCAGACACAGGCTGATTTCATGCACTGAGCTCATCCTGGCTCTCTGGAAGTGTGTGGGAGGATGAGCCCTCAGTGAAGTCAATAAAACGGAAAGTGCCGGAAAGATTTACCCAGAATATCCCACAACAATATTAGGCAGTTTAATCTCATTTTCAATCCTGCTGGTGGTGTTGCATTTTAATATTGTCAAATCGGCTGAGACTTGTTTGGGTGCTGCTGACACATATTTTAATTGAACTAAAAAGTAAGTCTATATTCCTGTGAGTCTGACCTTGTTTGGAGGTGTTATATAGACAAAAATACAGCAGATGATGCTGCTGGCAAGGAGAATAAGAAAGCCTCGACATCTGAACATGTCGATAAGCGCTTCTATTTTGTATCATTTACTCTTATTCTACAATGCCTGTGTGTATCAGATTTGTCATTCTTTTATGATAGTACTGGTCATTACTTTTTTATTTTGAAAAGTTTGAATAAACTTTTAATGCTATCTGTTAGCATTTACATTACATCTCAATAGCAGTTGATCAGCTGACCCTGAAAATGCATAATTAGCAATCTGCCATAATGGATGCAAATTTTTGGACAATTTTGACAAATTTGTTTTCGAGAAAATGCTAGTTTTAGGTCAGTTTAGGTAGTAAATGTTAGTTTTCAGCCATGTATGAAATTCTGTCATCATTTACTCACCCTCAAGTTAAACCTGTATGAGTTTGGGGGAATATATGGAAGACTGTCAACTGTTTGGTAACCAACATTCTTCCAAATAATTTCTTTCATGTTCAACAGATGAAATTCATACAGGTTTGGAACAATTTGAGGTTGAGTAAATTATGACAGTTTTCATTTTTGGGTGAACTATCCCTTTAACCTTTGTTTTTTTTGGGGGTCTGTGAGATCTTGAAGCCCTTTTAATATCTCAGAAACATACATAATGCTTAATTTCTTTCCTAGTTTTATGAGATTTTCAAGAGTTAAATATTATATTTACTTCTTGATACTTAAAATGTTCTGTTACAGACTGAAAAACATTTTAGAAGTATTTGCTAGTACTTTGTCCAGTTTTTTTTTCTTTTGTATTTCAACACATTGTCCAGTCCATGCAAATGAAAAGCAGTCCTACAATATTACATGACCATACGTCACCATAGGTAAGGGGTTTTTGAGGTGTGCCTCATTTAGTCTACATTTTCACAGCTGTCCTTTAGGGAAGCTGAATAATAATTCCTGGAAAATCTGGAAGTTATTTTGATGATTCACAGATAGAGGTCAACTGTAAAAGAACAGCCAAGGTTCTCGTTAGAGCAGTTGTTTTTCAGCTGTGTAAAGCCAGAGCTTGGTGTGTGAGAGAGAGTGTTGTTAAAGGGGTCATATGATGCGATTTCAAATTTTCCTTTCTCTTTGGAGTGTTACAAGCTCTTGGTGCATAAAGAAGATCTGTAAAGTTGCAAAGACTAAAGTCTCAAATCCAAAGAGATATTCTTTATAAAAGTTAAGAGTCAGCCACGCCTACCTAAAACGGCTCGTTCTAACACGCCCCCACATGTCTACGTCACTATGTGGGAAGATTTGCATAACGCCGCCCAAATGTTCACGCAAAGAAAGAAGGCATAACTTTTATTCTCGCTGTAGTATTGTTGATGCCGCCACCATGTCGTGAAGGCGCTGTGTATCGTTGTGAAAGCGAAACTACTTTGTTTGGCCTTCC
>NW_015536541.1:974896-975098 GCF_001515605.1 Sinocyclocheilus anshuiensis
CCCTCCGGACGCTCCTTCGTCGAATCCGCCGCCTCTGCTCACTCTAGCCCGCCGGCCGTTCCTCACTTTATCTCCCGGCCGCCGTTCACTCTAGGCCACCGTGTGTGACGCTGTGTTTCGATGTGAAAAACTACTTTGTTTGGCCTTCCAAAAATGGACACGACTAGAAATCAGTGGTTAAGTTGTATTTACAACACTGTTC
>NW_015536541.1:975445-983920 GCF_001515605.1 Sinocyclocheilus anshuiensis
TTTTAACCTTAAACCGCATAAACACATTTCATTACACCAAATACACAAAATAATGTTCTTTTTAGCAACATCATATGACCCCTTTAAGAATATTTTTTAATATGAAAATAGTGTAAAATGCATAAGTGCTTAGACATAAAAATAACAGGGAACTAGGCCTACACTTCACAGAATGAAATGTGTATTGGATTGGGGCAGAATATTTTTCTCAGCAGTGTTTATAAATGTGTGGTGAATGTAGTGCCTATATCAGCTGTAGTTGAGTCTCAAAAATAGGTTTTGCTAAGAGAAGAAATGAGTACCTGTGTTATGGGTGCAGTGATTCATTAACTCACTCATGCTTATACTTCTAAACATCAAATGTTTTGGCTAACCTGGCTTGATTTTTCCCCTAAACTCATCTTTGAATTTCAAATTTGTCGGGAATAACACTTTTAGTCATCTCCTGCAAACCTGATCTGCTTTTGTACCTATGTGAGTTATCACCACGTCCGTAGTATTCTCATTTCCCAATCGTATACACTAAAAACACTTCATTGACACACTTGTCCTTGTCTGTTTCCTCTTTGCCAACTTCCTGTCTCTATAGCTTAGCAATCCAGAGATATATTTCTGTAACAATGTGATCTTATCGAACAGAAAATAAACAGTGATACCACATACAATGTAAATTTATGTTTGCTCTAACTTGAGCTAATTTCCTCCACATAAGGAAAAAAAAAATCATACTTTGGTAAATCATGTTTATATCAAAACCATAAGATATTAAGTCATAAGATCAAGTTGCTATTTGGACGAAGAAAAAAAAAAGTCAAAATTATGCCACAGAGTTAAAATTATGAGATACTGTAAGTCATAATTTGAAAAGTCATAATAGTCGAAATTGATGTTTGGGTTATTAACCCCCCTCCCCCTCATAATTTCAGTTGTTCATAATTATGAGCTTTTTTTTATCTCATAATTCCTTTTTATGACTTTTATGTCATAATTATGACTTTGTATCTCATAATTTCAGCATTATTATTATGTGCATTATAATATTCAGCGTTATTAATTATGATTAACCAAAGCTCGATTCTTTTATAAGTTTTACTTATGTAGCAGAAATGTGCTTCCATAGAATATATCCATATATATTCCACATGACACATACAGAATGTAAAAGCAGGTAGCTATGAAAGCTGTTTTAAATGGGAATATTATGATCCATATTCTCTTTGTCAGATTTTAGGTTATATCTGTATTTTAGGTTAAAATATATAATTATAATTTCATCATTTTAAATCTCCTTTTTTTCTAGTTTACAGTACAAAAATAATTAAAGGTATAGTTATAGTTCATCTGTCATCATTTACTCACACACATGTCGTTTCAAACACAAAAGAAGAATTAACATTTGTCTTACTTTTTTTTATTTATTTTTTTTTTACATGCAAAGTCAATGGTCTCCCAATTTTGTTTGGTTCCCAACATTCTTTCAAATATCTTGTTTTGTGTTCTGCAGAAGACAGACAGTTTGAATTGACGTCAGGGTGAGTAAACAACAGAATTTTTCAATTCATTCATTTTTTGGGGGAACTCTTTAAATATTCTTTCAAGACAGATTATTTTTTAAAAGTACCTTCTCAGTTAATATAAGGTTATAAAAAACTGCATGAATAATTATTATACATAATAATTATACAAAAAAATGTCCTATTATATTGGCTACTTTGTCTCTGTTCCAAAACTTTTTGAGCATGTTACACTGCAGCTGTCACTGACTGACATGACATCAGCTAGCCTAATATAATGTGATGAACGTCAGCAAAAGAACAGTATAAGAGATTTGATGAATTTTAGTTGCTCTCTTACTTTATTCCACAATGAGGAATACACACTCTTCATTGGCAGGGAATTTGCATTCTCTGGCTCGGAGTCTCCCAGCACATGTCACAGTTGACTTAGAGTCAGAGGTAGAGAGAGGTTCAGATCTCAGAGTGTTGCTGAACACAGGCTAGTCTGGCACACAATTTTTCTATCTGTCTCTTTTCACTGTCTGTTAATTTGGCAATCCACTGTTTTTCCAGTGCTCGTGAGGACACAAGCACACTAATCATTAATGAATTTGACTACATCCGTGTCATTATAGTTTGTCCAAAAACAGAGGCAGACACACTTGGGCCGCATGAATACAGCAGACGAACTCAATATAACCTTCCTGGAACACACATAATACAAATGAACAGATACACATGTACAGATGCAGTAATTTCCTCTGTTTCTCAAGATTACTCATAGAGGGCTTCATTGTACGTGAATCACCAGTGAATGTTGTTTTCCCAGTGATAGCAATGTAACTCCTACTTTTACACAGTGGCTCGAGTTCAATGTGTCTTTTACAAAGCTGATTTTTAAAGGGATAGTTCACCCAAAAGTGAGTATTGTGCTATCATTTGTTCATTCACTTATTTCATGCACATATATTTAATGCAGACAGGACCATAAAAGTACTGCATAATAAAACTATAACAATTTGCTGTGTACTCTATTCAAAGTTTTTTGAAGTTAAATGATAGCTGTGTGTGCAGAACAGGCCAACATTTAAGTTGTTGTTCACTGAAAGCTTTTAACTGTAGTAATTGGATCATTGAATCAATGAGTTGAATGTGGAAACTGGACCACTCTGATTTAACAATGAAAAAGTTTTGAATCAATTGGAACAGTTCACTGAAAAGATCAGATTCAAGAGAACAGTTTATTCTCAAACCAAGTATCACTACTGTACTTTTCACTTTAGAGACCTGGTGTATATAGCACATAAATAATATGAACAACATTTATGAAAAAGGTTATTTACAACCCCATTAAGTACCCATATGGCCATTTCAAAGCATAGTGCTTTATGGAACCTTATAAAAAAGGGTTCTGCTATTATTACAAGCAGAAGAACCCTAATTTGGTACTGTTGTATTTTTATGTTCCACATTCTCTATATGCTTTCTTTGTACGGAAAAGAGCAGCATGATCATTCTGATAAACATCTTCTTTTGTTCTGTATGGAACAAAAAAATCATACATGTTTGGAACAAGATAAAGCTAAATGATGACAATTTTCACTTTTGCATGCAATTTCTTTAGTTTGGTTTTTATTATACAAATTGCATTGATCTTAGATGCATATGTGTGCAGGATTTGAAGTGTTTTCAGTGTCAAAATTGGATTGCCATTTCTTTGTCGCTTGCTGTGTCATATAAAGCCTTTGAAAAGAAGCTTGTGAGTTTCCCATAGTGTCATAGACTAATGAAGTTCAGCAAACAAACACACACACACACACACACACATATACTGTACATGTAACCAGATTCACATGCTGCATATGTTCCACATTTGTGTCTTTGGCATCAGTCATAATCTCCCCAGTATTACTTTAGAAACATCATTGTTCAAAGACAACGTACTGGAACTTTTAAGTGAAGATTTTAAAACGAATTAAGGCTTGTATTTTTCTTTGTCTCTATTGGGCTCACTGAGAAACTAAACAAAAACAGTTTCTCAGTCAAAACAGCTTCAGGTCAGATTACAGCTTTCTCTGTCTTCTCATTAACATGAGTTTCTCTGCTGTGTTTCTACTGCATATAAAGAAAGCAAATATTTGGATGCCTCATTGTGCTTTTATCATTCATTTTTTGTTAGTTGACTGTTGGATGGCATGACTATATTTTAAGGGATAGAAGATTAAAGGCAGCAGCGGATGAGAAAAGGCAAGCTCTCAGTATCAGTGAGTTGGTGAGAAAGTTTTCAATGTGCTGCCGCCATGTGGCTGCTATGGGTACTGCATTGGCCACTAGATTATGTACAACATGATATTCATTACTTTAGGTTCTGAGAGATTATGTTTGTCAGCAATGAGGGAAAAGGATTCAGAATGTTTGACCTGAAATTTTTGTATTCTTTCCAGTTTTTCTGTTTCATCAGCAGAATGAAACGCAACTAGAAACCACCTAGTTGTCTAAATTATTCATAATTTTCTTCAATTTTCATCATTGTATACTGTGTGTATATATATATATATATATATATTTATTTATTTGTGAAAGTCTTAAATTACATAAAAGTCATTGAACATTTCCAGCAATATTGCACTGGAAAAAAAAAAGTTAAAATTAATATATATGTATATTTATATGTGCGTGTGTCTGTGTATGTGTATCTTGTAATTTACTTTTTTCTATTTATTTATTTTTATCTTCCTCGGAGGACATGCACTAGACACATCTTTCTCCTCTCATGCCATGTGAGCCACAAACTGTTATGGTATCAGTGGAAATGTGTCTCAGATTCACTTCCACTTCAGATTGTGAACTTTCATCGAGCGTCTATCTCACTGTAAGCACAGGAACAAAACACTCAACCACACAGTTAAAAATAACAGGACGGTGCAATGTGTTACTGTTGCTGTTTTTGTTTGTATAGGAAATTAAACCAAGATTCATTGTCATTTCATGTTTCTGGAAAATTGACGGGAAGAGACTGGCTGTCCAGCATCCTTTTCCACTTCCTCAGACATGCCTTGTCTTGACGTCTCAGAGGTCTGCGTTGCTTTCTGAGATGTGAAATGTTTACTTTTTCCAATCTTGGCAAGGAAAAGGCCTGTACATCTTAATTGAGCAATAGTGCAAAAATGGGTTATATTATATTGGTGAAATACAGGTCGTTTTAAATTCCCTTTAATTTATTTATCAGACACTTTAACTCAGAGCGACTTGTGGTATGTTTTTATGATGAGGACTGTACCCCTAAAGCAACTTTGAGTAAAGAGTCTTGAAGGGCTTAATGGTGGTAACTCATCAATTATCCCTCCTGGAGTTCGAATCTATAACCTAACAGGTTTAATATGTGGCTTAACCACTAAGCCACAGCCACCCCACTGTCCAAACCATCTCTGAGCAGAGTTTGGCAGCAAACCTCTACACACACTCTGTTGGCATGTTTGTGTATGTGTTAGAAAGCACATTCCAGTCAGCTCATATTCCTTTAACTAACAAACACTTCATCTTCCATTTTGCTCAATATCTTGTGGTTTCTTTACAAACTGGAGAAATGTGACAGGGACTACATCCCGTGTTCGTACTTGATTCTTATTGGAACTTTTTTTGTGTGTATTTGTGTCAATAGCAAATGCATAAGGGGTAGGATGCAGAGAGAGAGAGACTGTACATGCCAATCCCTGAAATTTCAGAAATTACTGTGACTATTACAATGACGAGTGTTGTAATGGAAAAAGTGCATGTAATATTCCAAGAGGTATTGATGAGTTCAGGAAAAACCCACGCCCTGGATGCATCTGAGCAAGATGCAGTAATAGGAAGAGGTAAAAACAAAGAGCATATTCACTGAACAGTTGCATCACTTTTGAACACAGTATTTCAGCACAAAACCCTTTTTTGCAACATGCTTTAATTCATTTTTTTGTATTTACATTCAGCTATTGTATGGAATTGTACCTAATGAAATCTACATTTCGATAATATTTGCTGTAACAATTTTAATGAACCTTCAGCTTAACATATTGCATAATACAGTTGAATGAGCCAAGTCATTTCGGAGCAGTCTTTCTTGGCTATGTTCAAGGGTGTGTTAAGCGGCTGAAGACACACGCTGTAATGGCCTAATAAAATCCAAAGTTTGACCATATTTTACTGTATCAACCTGCTTTTTTGGACACACGATTGATAGTATAATAAACTCTGCTTTCTGCCCAGTTGGCATAGCCTTTTTCTCGGCTATGTCCTAATCCTAATGTACATTAGTGGTTCAACGGATCACAAATCTCACGGTTCGGATTACATTACGTTTTTTTTTTCTTTTCGGATCAGCAAGAAAAGAAAAATATTTCAATTTAACTTGCTTTCCATTTATTACTTAAAGCGAAGTACTTCTTTGATACCACAGCAAATACTACTAGATTAACTAAGAAAGTTTAAACATGATTAAAGAGACAAGAGAACAGCCAGTAAAAATAAGAACAAATACACAAATTACAAGCATAGATAAATACAAAAGAATATGTTACAAATAAAATAAGGTTGGTAGTATTCAAATACAGAAATGTAATAATTAGGGAAAATAACACTGCAGAGTGTTCACTGCATAAATTAAATATAGATTTTTATCACAGCTGTTTTGTTGTTTGATGATCATTAATGACAGCAGCAGTATTTATAGGCCGCTGTCCCTTTAAGACCTGATGCACGGATCCGATATAATGATACACTTCACATCCGATTTCTTTCTCAGCTGTTTTCATTCACTTGAGACATAACTGACTGTGTTTACCTGAATGATTGTCGAGATGGGTATTTTGTCATAATTGTATGTGTCTGTTCAGAGGATTCAGAAAAGGATTCAGCTCGGTGTAACGAATCGAGTTCCCTTTCGCCTTTTCTCTCTGGAATTGTTTAAAATTTGCTTGCTTGTGTAAATACGAACAAATGATAAACTTGTACTCTATTATGGTTCAATTTTGCAATTAATCTATGGATCACATGCGTGCCGAACCGTGGGGCTTGGTCCGTACCGATCATGGATCAACTACGATCTGTTTAACCACTAATGTACATATATCCACCTTTTATCAAATGTCTTCCTAGAAAACAATACATTTTCTTCTTACATTATGTGAAATTCTTTTGACAAATTTATTATATAATCTCACCTGGTAACAGGTCCATTATAGCTATAATTAGCCTCAAGCTACACACAACCATTTATGAGTGTTTTTACCCCAAAACTTTAACTTCAAAACACTATTTAGTGTTTGTAATGCTTTCTGATTGCAGTCTAAAGTGGACTTTGATCATATGAGGCAGAAATATATTATTTGTGACTTTTCATAGTTGGCTGAATGTTGCACCTGCTTAACGTTTCTCATATTAACATATTTATTCTTATAAAATACCCCAAAATGCATGAAAACACATACAAACCATATACTGTCATAATTGTTTATTTATTGGCTTCATGTTTCATCTGCAGAAATGTTATCTGTTATTTATGTACAGACAATAGAATCGGGTCTTTCATTCTGGTGCATGGTTACCGCCCACTGAGATGCAGCTTCACTCGCAAGCAAAACTTTTCAACTCACAAGCAAAGATTTTAGACCCGCGAAAAATGACAGCAGGACAGATACAAAATATATGGGTGTGTAATGAAAAGTGTGGGAACTGCATAGAATATTATCATAGAGTTATCAATTACTTTATTTTTGTAATTAAAAAACCTAGCAAAATGTTTATTTGCAATCTTTTATTTTTTAATTACAATATTAGTTTTGTTCTCAAACACAGTATGTTTGTTTGAATAAAAAAGACACAAAAGTAATTCCATACTAATTTTGTTGGACTCTTTTGTTTTGTGTGTGGGTAAATTAGACTATTTGGCTGGCACAATTAATTAAGCTCTATTATTGCCCATAGAAAGCAGATGATAAAAGGAATTTTAATGCTCGTTTACATTTTCTATCAATCATGACAACCATTATTCAGCAATCAATGATGGTCAAATGATGGAGAAAAGCAATGTAACTGGCCACATATGCAGACGTGCAGTAGAGAAGTTCACTTCAGAATGTTGCTATCTTGATCCAAGTAAGTATGCCAAATAGTGTATTTTCCACAATCTTGGACTCAGAATCGACCCACACGATCTGGAATTGCATCCAGCACTGTGGACGCCCATTTTTTTGGCACATAAGACAAAAATTATGTTTTGGTAAATCATAATTATCACACAAATAATTACAAGATAAAAAAGTCAAAATTATGAGATACTATAAACAATTATGAGATACTAAATTATGAGTGTAAAATTATGAAGTCAGAATCATTATACAATTATGTTTTATGACAGTCATAACTGACAAAAAGTTGAAATCTCATAATTATGATTATCTCATAATTTTGACCTTTGTCATAATAATTAGGGATGCACGATATTGGATTTTTGCCGATATCCGATGTGCCGATAATTTTCAACTCATTTTGGCCGATAGCCGATGCGATACAAATATATAATTATTTTAAATTTTGATTCGTTTTTAACAAGAACTTATTTGTTAGAATTAAAAAAACAATAATAAAGTTATTTTATAATGACAGTACATTGAAGATTTGAAAATAATTATAAATAAACTATATATTAATCGCTGCATTTTGGTCAGAAAGATGCAGTGGTAACCTTTTTTAGTTTATGATTTAATATTTATAAATGGTCTAAAGCAAAAGAGTTGTAAAAATTCTGAAAATCTTTTAGAGCTCATAATTTGTTTAAAAAATATAACATTCCACATTAATGAAGCTTAAAGGTGTAAGCTTCTGACCTTTAAATCAAAACATACTCATGATTTTATGGCATCAATTACTGCTTTATTTAATCAGAAACACTCTAAATATTATTTGTGTATTTTGCTTTCATTTTATTAGAAGTAGGCCA
>NW_015536541.1:997058-998510 GCF_001515605.1 Sinocyclocheilus anshuiensis
GTTTTTAACAAGAACTTATTTGTTAGAATTAAAAAAACAATAATAAAGTTATTTTATAATGACAGTACATTGAAGATTTGAAAATAATTATAAATAAACTATATATTAATCGCTGCATTTTGGTCAGAAAGATGCAGTGGTAACCTTTTTTAGTTTATGATTTAATATTTATAAATGGTCTAAAGCAAAAGAGTTGTAAAAATTCTGAAAATCTTTTAGAGCTCATAATTTGTTTAAAAAATATAACATTCCACATTAATGAAGCTTAAAGGTGTAAGCTTCTGACCTTTAAATCAAAACATACTCATGATTTTATGGCATCAATTACTGCTTTATTTAATCAGAAACACAGTCTAAATATTATTTGTGTACTGTATTTTGCTTTCATTTTATTAGAAGTAGGCCAACAGCGCCCCCTACGGAATTAAAACTCCTTACCAAGCGAGCATTAGGACCCGGGGGGAGGCTGCTGCTGCTGCCACTATAAGTGCTATTACTGTTTACTCTATCATACACCGAACACGTCATTCTGTACATGCTTTCTCAGTTTAAATGCAGAGATCCAAAACAGTGAATCTAATCATCATTCAGGCAAAACTTTGCTTCAAGAATGAGCCACAATGCTGACATGATCTAATCACACTGTTGACGTGATTTAATCACTAGCACACCTGAGCACATGTGAGTTAATGTATTCCTCTTATCGGCAAGACATATCGGCATAGTTTTTAATATCGGGCAGATGCCGATATTTACATTTAAAGCCATTATCGGCCGATTCCGATATTGGTCCGATAATATCGTACATCCCTAATTTTAATATCATAATTTTGACCGCTTGTCTCATAATCTTGACTACCTCATAATTTTGTGCCATGTTAATAACTGTTTATCTCATTATGACTCATCTCATATTTCACAATTCTCATATCTCATAAATTTAGACTTTTTATCTCAAAATTTACTGTCATAATTTAGACTTCTTATCTGATAATTGACTTAGTATATCATTATTGTATCAACATTATAATTATCGTAATTTTGATTTACCATAGCATAACTTATTTTCTTGCAGCAGAAATGGGCTTCCATACAGCACAGAGTTTGTAAACATTTGCACCATTACATATAAAGCGACATAAACCTTGGGTGCATGTCTTTCTTAGTGAATTCCCCCAAGAGAGAAGAGAAGAGAACATCAGCCAAATGTCTCACTCTGTCTGTATTCATTGTTTTGTGAACCATTTCAGTTACAGCATTGTTGTAGAACAGAGGCTCTCAATAAAACCCATAAAAGTGTCAGTCTCGGAGTAACATAAAGCGTTTTTATGGGTTATTGGATGCAGAGACAGATTTGAGTTTGTTCTCTAGAGTGAGTGAGCGTGAGTGAGTGAGTGAGTGAGTGAGTGAGTGAGTGAGTGAGTGAGTGAGTGTGTGTGAGTGTGAGTGAGT
>NW_015536541.1:998566-1014731 GCF_001515605.1 Sinocyclocheilus anshuiensis
GTGTGTGTGTGTGTGTGTGTGTGTGTGTGTGTGTGTGTGTGTGTGTGTGTGTGTGTGTGTGTGTGTGAGAAAAAGTACGCTTTGGCATGGTTTTCTGTTCCATTGTTGTACCTCTGGAAATTCTCCATGGCTATGATATGATCTTAACTCACTCCTGAAATCCTGCAGTGCCGAGCGGACCATGCCTCTTCCTGCAGGATTACACAGTGCACGTCTAGTTCGGTGTGGCACACTTTTATGTACTCTCTGTGTCAAAAAGTGATTAGTCGACAATGTCAGTTTGTGACACAATGCCCCTGAAACAGGGATGATGTCCTCCTGTCTAGACAGTCTTTAGCTCTGCCATAACCTCAGTAACAAACACACACAAACACACAGTGGAAAAAAGATTGAATGTTGCAGACGTCACACATTTTCAGTTTTTAATCTAGTCTGAGAGGGATATTTCACCCCAAAAAATGAAATCCTGACATCATTTAATTGCCCTCATGTCATTTCAAACCTGTACCTTATCTTATTTTGGAGGATGAATGGTTGGATGAATAATTGGATGACTGGATGGATGGATTGGCGGTGATATTAAATCAAATGGATGGATGAAGTGATAAAAATAGTGATATGAAATCTGGACTGATGCATGCACCAGATTTGACATGCCATGACAATTGACATTTTGGCATTGGAATGCTATAGGACCAAAGGAATGTTATAGGATCACCTAAATGGAGAGGGTGGATATTTTCAGATTCAGCTGATATTTGGGAGAAATGAAGGCCATCTGGAGGACTGCCATTGAAGCATTTCCTCACAGTCCATGCGGCTTACATCGCAATGTGAAGAGTCCATTAGTAGAGCTCACAGCAAACTGACAGAGTCAATATTAGCATAGAACACACACAGACACACAAGGACAGTCAGCCACATATGAGGCGCCCAGTGTGTCTTATTGATGAAGTGTAAATAGAGAGACTGTAAATGTTAATGCAAAAAGTTAATTCTGTAATTATGCCAGTTGAGTCTGGCCAACAACCAAAAGCTTTTGATTAATGATAATGTTTAAATTAACCAGTGGCAATGTAACAGAAAAGGACAGTTATGGTCTATTTGTGGTAAAGAGTGTTGTTTAAAAGGAATATTACTGGTTACTGGTTCAATACAAGTTTAAGTCAACATGAAACTGGAATTTCGATTGTCTTTTCTTCTTTATCGTGCACTCTAAGAAAATTTTGTAAAAATAGGGTCCAATGTACCGTGTTAATATGAAGGAATTTCAGTGTTGACACTTCAAAATATTTTACCTTTATTTAGAACTATTCATTGCATTGTATTATTATGTTTTAAGGTTAAAGGAAATGTCCTTGAACTTAACGGATAATGTCCTGGCAGAAAATGACCAGTACCTTTACCGCTTTTCTACAGATGGTTTTTTTTTTTCTTATGGTGGGATTTACAGTATATTCTTGACTTGATTTTGTCCATATTGCAAAAACATCAATCAGTCAGTCAGTCAGTCAGTCAGTCAGTCAGTCAGTCAATCAGTCAATCAGTAAATCAATCAATCAATCAGTCAATCAATCAATGTGCCGTGTAGCCAAGCATGGTGTCCCATACTCAGTAGTGAACACACACACACACCATGAACACACACCCGGAGCAGTGGGCAGCCATTTTTTCTGCAGCACCAGGAAGCAGTTGGGGGTTCGGTGCCTTGCTCAAGGATCTCACCTGTGGTATTGAGGGTGGAAGAGAGCGCTGGTCATTCACTCCCCCCACCTACAATCAAGTCCGACTCTCCAACCATTAGGCCATTACTGCCTAATTACTGAAAAATCTAGCATAAATACTGATTAACAAAAAATAACTTTGATAATTTCAGTTGCATCTTTTTTTTTAAAGCAAAAATTGAGATTATGCTGAGGCACTTATGATGGAAGGGAATGGGGACAATTGTTGGAGGAAAACGTGACGCTTATAATTTAATAAAAGTACATACATTAATTCCTCTTTTAAAACTTAAATTTTATTTAAGCTAAAAAAATATTCTCATAAATTTTGCAATCATTTTAGGAGTTTAAGTATTGCATTCCTATGGTAACAAACTTGTAAAACTGGATATAAGCAGGATTTTATGCTAAACAAATTAAATATTCCTCGTCTACTGAAACAGTGAGTATTTTATTATTTAAAGACTTCTATTAAATAGTGTCCTTTTAACCCAGATTTATGGACAGCAAGTCAAAATTCACCTTTTGAGATGGGTGAAGAGATGGATGAGTCGGATAGTGATATGATAGTGATGGATGGATGATGGAAAAGCATAGTGATTTGAATTTCAATGGATAAATAGATCCCTCCATCTATCCATCACATCAATCATCAAGTCACAGTTGTCCATCAACACAAATCTACATCATTATAGCGCCTTTGCAATATTACAGAGTTTGGAGCTTTGCTTATTTCTTTTTTTTTTCTGCAAAGGCCTAGTCATGTGTGAGAGCGTTTGTATGTGTGTGGATGATGTACTCCCCCAAACACAAGGCCCACAGAGGATCAGGGCCAAACCACAGCATCACCACGCTATCTGTGATTTAACACCAGCCAACAGGGAGAGGCTCCCTATGGATTACATCACCAGGGCTTTAATCGCTGTGGTTACTGTAGCCAAACTGGCAGAGCTCCAGTCAAGAAAGAAAAAAACTATCAGCCCTAATGAACTAGTGTTTGCTGGCACAGACTAGGAAACCAGTTTCATAGTCTATTTTTCAACACCGCACTTTATAGAACAGGGTTATGGGCCTTCAGCACACTGACAATCACTAGGTCACACGAAATGTGAAAGGAATTGTTGGACTAAATGATGTTAGAATGTAAGATGATGAAAGACAGAATGATCGTAAACGCTACAGAGTTTGGCTTAGTCATGCATTCCACAGATTGAGATGTTCATAGATTAGTAGAACTGCAGATCTTATATGAAGATGGGAACTTTAAATGGGAAAATCAAGCAGAACAGACCAAAATACTACAGCATCTGGAAAAATTTAATAAATTCAATACCGCTAGTGCTGTGAAATCTGAATATTTTATGTAATTTTATATACTTGAAATGTGAAATGGCAATTTCATACATATTGAAATGTCATAATCTACAAAATCATAATTATATGCATATGTGACAAATATATGTAGTGAGATATTATCCACTGTGGACTGGGTTTGGGATGGATGTCCTGGGCATTTGTTTCAGTTAGAGTCCATTGCTGAATATTCTGAATAAAACCCTGTGGGAAAACCACAGTAATGCACATCCTTTCTGTATGTAGGCCTAGTTTTATTACACATTTTTTTGTATTTAATGTAATATGTTTTATAATAAATACTCTCTCACCACTGGGCAATCATTGGTCTGTTGTGGTATGTAATCCACTCTGTTCATTCCACAAGATTTTTATGCCACTGGAAATCTGTTTTGGTCGTATTTTATAAGATGTCCACTTTTTTCCCAGCCATTTACCTTTTTCTTTGAGGAAAAGTTATGTTTACAGGGGAAAATCATCCAAACTCTTGCGGGCCTGTAAACATGAAGAGTGAGGAGAGGCTTTTAATGTGGTTAAATAGAAAAATAGAAATAAAAATAAATAGAAAAATTTCTATTTATTTATACATTATTCGTTCGTTCGCTTGTTCATTTATTCATTCGTACATTTGATATTTATTTTTCTATTTATAAATTTTTCTGTTTATACATTTTTCTATGTATGTATATTTATTTATTTAGTTAGTCATATACAATTTTACATTTTGTACCTTTTTTTTTCTTTTACACTTATACTTACAGAAAGAGGGATGTGTTTGTATATGATTCATTCTGGATGTTAAACTGCATCCCTGTGAGATTATGGTTTGAGTTAGTTTGTGGTAATTATATTTAACTTTATCTGAAATCTGAAAAGGCACTTCATTTCTCAACTAAGTAAACATGCTGTGTGTGTATGCAAGGATAATGGATGAAATCCTGGGATCGGTTCAGCTCTTACAGTCTTCCATTCGTCACATATACCTTTACTGATACAGAGTGAATGATTAGGAGAGATGTAGACAATACAAAACATGAATTGGTAAGAGAGGCAGTAAAACTGTTGTTCAATAAATGCCATTGCTACAGTTGTTCAGGAAAATTATAACACAACTGCAAGTGTTTTTAATCTGAAGGTTTAAATGAAGTTGATATTTATTAAGCACTTGTGTTTGTTTTGTAACATTTAAACATCATTATTCTTGTACATGTATTGCCAAAGTCATTTTTATTTCAAAATGGCAAAGACTGACAGAAATAATAATGATGAATTGTTCTAAACAAAAGGATTTTATTATTTCAGTGCAGTGCATTAGCATGGCTGCTTTGTTCCGTCGATGGTTTATATTTTTGATGGTTGGATGCAGGTGCGTCATGCATTCATTATTTCTGAGGGGGCACGAGTTAGGGGGGGTCGTCATGTGACACACAGCAGCCACAACAGCACGTTTTATTTATTTTTTCCTGTTTATTCAAAACATTTCCAAACGTATTAACTATATCATGAAATATCTTGATTCTCATCTTTATAGATTATGTTGATCTATGGGCGATGGTCAAAGTAACCTAATAATGTAGTCTATTAATTATGCATAAAAACCTGTCTGTTTACTTAAAGGGGTCATATGATGCTGCTAAAAAGAACATTATTTTGTGTATTTGGTGTAATGAAATGTGTTTATGCGGTTTAAAGTTAAAAAAACACATTATTTTCCACATACTGTACATTATTGTTTTCCTCCTCTATGCCCCGCCTTTTTGAAACGCGTCGATTTTTACAAAGCTCATCGGTCTGAAAAAGCGAGGTGTGCTGTGATTGGCCAGCTATCCAATGCGTTGTGATTGGCCGAATACCTCAAGCGTGAGACGGAAATGTTACGCCCCTCACATACTGTAGAGAATTCGCCAGAAAGAGGTATTCAGTCAGCGATCGAGTGAAAACACTGGCATTTTAGCGATGACTCATCTGAACGCCTCTGATTGGTCATTGCATTCATAAGCTCAACAGCATCGTGTGTGATTGGTTAATGCGCAGTGATGTAAAAGCGCGTCTGGCTCAAGCCAGCCAGCGAATGCAGATTTGAATTTAGCAGCTGATGATATGAAGCGCTGAACGTTCTAATCACGCTGGTGCGATTGTATTAAATTAAATATAGAAAATATTAATAGGCTATTTTTTGTCTTTTGGAAGCTGCATTCAAAATCCACTTGGCTCAAAAATCTGAGGGTGCACGTGCCCCCTTACTTTGAATGGGCATGACGCCTCTGGTTGGATGTTTATTTTTCTGTGAACTTCCCACTATGATATGCGTGTTTATGGTTACAGCTAGGCTGAGGTAAAAGCAGATCAAGAAACATCTGTAACATTACGCAAGTTTCAAAATTTTAGACTTTTGCTGCAACATGAACAAATTCAGTAATTGTACTAACCATCTGGGTCACATTTTTGTATTTCTTTGTTCTTGTTATATTGTATTTTTAACTAATTATTCTGATTGACACTTGATAACTAATTACTAATTTTTGTACTCATTTACTCACCCCCAGGCTATCCAAGATATAGATGTGATTGTTTCTTCATCAGAGCAGATTTGGAGAAATTTAGCATTGCATGACTTGCTCATCAGTGGATCCTCTGCAGTGAATGGTTGCCGTCAGAATGAGAGTCCAAACAGCTGATAAAAACATCACAATAATCCACAAGTAATCCACATTACTTCAAACAGTAACTTCCAGCTAAAATATGAGACCTCAATCCAAAAATATTGGATTGAGAATAATAAAAGCCATATCCATGAGTTCTCAATCCAAAATATTGCTTTGTTTTAAAATGCCGTAATCATAGTTTTGTTTCATTTTGGGTGAACTATTAATTTAAGAATGCAACCTTGACTTGTATTACTATTAGTTTACTATACTAATATAGTGTTAAGATGTGACATGCACACTGAGTGTGTAACTGACCTGCACAACAGAGTTTTTGCTATAAATGATGAAATCTAGCATATCTCTGAAGGCTCTGAAACATATGTTGTCGTTTAAGTGATATTGCTCCCAACTGTACTGTACACCAACCTACCATTACTGCAGCAGAGTGACAGACCATGATGGATGGGAGGAATTATCTAGGCCATTACGTTATGCCATCCACTCCATTTGCCCCACTGGGTCTATCATGTACAATTCTGCACTTGTGCTCCAGACGTGCTGTCTCATGAAACTATCCATCATGCACAGGGAATTCACGCTCATCCACACACATTTCTTTCTCATGCTCTTTCTGCTCTTTGCTTTCTCACACTCTTAATTGCACCATTATTCCATTAGATGTTTGTTGTTTACAAAAAGATATCTTTTTGAAAAAAATAAAAAAAAGGCATGTGTGGAGTCAATAAAAAAATGGAAAAATGAAAATGTGCATCATCTGTTATTAATGGTGCACACTTAACAGAATAATAAAAGCCATTTGGTTGACAAAATGTATTAAGATCTCTGAATTCTCCTTCAAATGACCTCTGTTTCTTCATATCATACAAGGATTGATCCAAAAAAGAAATGTTAAAAAAGATTTTACTATCAATATGAAGGTTTTTGAGCTTGCTGTGCTTGAACAGGAGAAGAAATTAAAGGAATTAATGTCTTGTAAAGCAAAAACCCGTGTGTTTGTAATAACCAAATCCACCACTAAGACATTTTTAACGTTGCGTCAGGCCAAAATTCCAGTCAGTAATCCATAATATTGCTTTCTCCAGTGAAATAGTCATCTCATCTGAATCAGGAGAGAAATATGCACAGATCAAGCACTGTTTACAAGCAAGTCTGAAACAGTTCTAAAAACATATGTGTGTATTTTGATGTGAGAGGATAACAAGGGATGGACTTTTTCATTGGAGGAAGCAATATTATGGATTTTGTCAGTGACAGTTTAAAATTAAAACATCTTGATGGATTTGTTTCTTACAAACATGCTGCTTTTCACTTTAGACATTAACTGATGGACTGGAGTTGTGTGGTTTATTTGTGGATTACTGTGATGTTTTTATCAGCTGTTTGGTCTCTCATTCTGACGGCACCCATTCACTGCAGAGGATCCATTGGTGAGCAAGTGATGTAATGCTAAATTTTTCCAAACCTGTTCCAATGAAGAAACAAACTACATCTTGGATGGCCTGAAGGTGAGCAAATGTTCATTTTTAGGTAAACTGTTCCTTTAAAACTAATTTAGCTTGATTCGATTGTGTAATATGCTGATTATGTGTCGTGTTTATGTATATAATGGTTGGAATATAGTATACACATGGTTGCATGTTCATTTTGAAAGTAGGTTAATGTGTTTTGGTAAAAAACTGTTTACAATAATGATCTTTACAATTTTGTGTGCTAGAGCCAAGTAGAATTTTGTGCTCCTTGATTATTATTGTTGGTCTCAATCTATAGATCCATATTTCAGGGTATACAGCTGTGGAGGTTGTTTAATCCACACTCGAGATGGGCCAAATAAACTGTAAACAGTGGTCCAATTATTCACTAAGCCAGTTGGAGAGGAACAGTGATTAGGCGAAGCATTCCCTGTGTGTACGCTCGCTCCTTTTTAAGGGAACTGCGCTGCCTTTGATTACAGCAAACGCATCCACAGAAAGTGGAAACTCGTTTCCCTGTGTAAAGTGATTTTCACTCAACAGAGGGACTCAGTTAACCCGTGCTGCAGTCAGAGAGTCGGTGCTTGACTTGTGCGCTGATTTTGTGGTGGGCAGTTTCACTGGTTCATCACGGGCAATCAACTGAGTTTCGTGTAATGATATTTTCCTTATAGCATGTAGATGTTTGACCAGCTTGGCAGTTTGTGATGTTGTAATGGCGGGGTTTTTTTCTGTCACAAGGTTCAGAAGGTCTGATTGAATTCCCAGTGTTGATTGAATAACAACAGAAAGAACACTACCGTTAAGTTTGGGGTTGATAAGACTTTTTCATGTTTTTGAAAGAACACTCCAATGCTCAGCAAGACTGCATTTATTTGATTACTGATTGAAATACAGTAAAAACGGTAATATTACAATTGTGCTCCTAAATATTTCTGTGGAAAATGTGATACTTCTTTTCAGGATTCTTTCATGAATAGAAAGTTCAAAAGAACAGTGTTTATTTAAAATAGAAATCATTTATAACATTATAAATGCCTTATTGCTTTAGATATTATGTAGATATTGCTTTAATAATGCACAATGTTCATGTGTTCAACTCTCTGTATAAGTTTTTGACAACTTACAAAATTGTGTTAAAGGATAAATAATAATAATAATAATAATTTATTATTACTCCGTTATTATGTGTTTTAAAGACTGGGCTGAAATAACGAATAATTACATATTATTTTATTCTATTGACCCATAAGGTGCTATAAGTAAATATTTTACACATTTATAATATTTTTATTTGTATTAATTAATTTATTTTATCTTATTTTGTTTTCACAGTATAAATGACCACTTTAAACATGAAATATATAGCTGCATATATATTTTAGGAAAAGGTCCATGGCATCGAAAAGATTCACAAATTCTCAGTGCCTCAGCAATTAGATTTAGATAAACACAGAAGTGCTTCACACATAATATACACTAGAATAATAGAATTATACTTATATATAGGTATTAATATTTTGACTTCTCTTGCAGGATTCGAACAGCATGAAGGTCAGTAAATGATGAAAACCTTCAGTCAAGTTCAGTCTTCAGTACAGTAATGGAATCCCCTGAAATGACAATTCAATTCAATGTGACACCAGAGTGACATGTCGGTGGAGGAGGCTAAAAGCCTCTTTGGTCATTGAACTGTAAATCACATCAAATCCAATGTAAAATATATTATTTAATGCAAAATGCATGTACCACTAACTTAGAAAATGACCAAATGCTAGCAATCCAATTCTTCAGCGCATTTAGATTCTTCACGCTTTCCCCAGAAAAAGGCCTCTTTCTCCTCTGTGCATTCTTAGGGGTATTTCAGATGCTTTTAAAATAAAAACATAAGAATGGACCTGCCCTGAAGGCACCAGCATGCCAGCAGGTTCCATGACACCCCTGTTTCTCATTTTGGATAAATACAGCCATTCCGGACACCGACATATGGTGAACGTTTGAGGAGCACATGTTTCAAGACTTGGTGAAGCAAATGCCCCACCGGAGATATCCAAAACAATAGCTTTTCAGATAGGCCTGTGTTTCCAATGTGCTGATGAGCAAAGGATGTGCTGTTTTGGGAATACTCATCATGTGATTCAAAGCAGAGAGATTTTGAGGGTTTTAAAGATGATTTTGAAGCCTTGAGGCAGTAGAATTTTGATTTGACATGTGAAGTTCTTGTCAGAGCCTCAGTTGTTGTTTTTTATTTGTTTTTCTCCAATCATGGAAAATCCCCAGAAAGCCACGCAGAACTTTTGTCAGCAGGTGCTGCAGCCACACCAGGAATTAGTTGGGCTTTGGTTCTCGACCTACATTCTACATCTGACCCTTTGAAGTAACACTCAAGATTAGTCTCAAGATTAGAAAAATGGCCTTGATGTTAAGGAGTGGTTCTGGTTTGGGCTTCATAAGGATTGATTTCAGTTTTTGTTTTTGTCTCGACTGATGGATAGATCCTGTAAAGACGGCTTATTAAATATAATACACTCTACAGATTATAATACACTTTAAAGATTAAATGTATTTGATTTTAAAAACACCATAAAATTATTATTATAATTATTGGAAGTTATTACAATTTAAAATAATGTTTTTCTATTTTAATATACATCAAGTATTATTATTATTATTATATATTTTAAAATCTAATTTATTTCTGTGATGGCAAAGCTGAATTTTCATCAGCAATTAATCCAGTCTTTAGTGTCAAATGATCCTTCAGAAATCATTTCAGTATCGTAATTTGGTGCTTAAGAAACATTTATTATTATTCATGTTGAAAATGGTTGTGCTGCTTAATATTTTTGTGGAAACTGTGACATTTTTTTTTCCAGAATTCTTTTATTGAATTAAGAAATCTTAATTCTTAATTTTAAGATTAGAAATCTCAAAAGAACACCATTTATATGAAATGTCTTTATGTTCTAACTTGATCAAATGCATACTTGCTATATATATATATATATATATATATATATACACACTCCCCAAAGTTGTCAATGGTAGTGTATATCGGAAAAAGTGATAGCTTGACAGCTTCAGATGATGGTTGCAGCAGCCTTTTCCTAAATGTTTCCAGTTTCCAGCAGATATACATAATTACTAATTTATCATTATGTGAAACACTTTTATCCACTGTGAATTACAGTACATTTTATTATTTTAGATTCGATCTGCTTGGTTTTATGCTGAAGGCCTCAAAGGAGATTGTTCATGAATCAACCCTTGCAGGGTTTTAACCAACAACCTTTCATTTATCAGCCTAGACTTTTAAACTCTCCCTCAAATCTATTCAATATATTTTAAAGCCTAAACGTTTAATTTCTGCTCCTTTAGCTTCACCCAATGACTAAAGTAATGCATTGGTCAGACAAACAAACAGCTTCGCCTAAATTCCCGCTATGGGTTGTGCCAATGGGTCAGCTGGGTGGAGGGACAGGAGAAAATATTTCACATCAAGAAATGTCCCTCTTCAGTTTTAAAGATTTACTTTTGCCTTGAATCTTGCAAAACCAACAAAGAAGTTTGTCTTCAAACTGGAGCTGTTTTTGTGCTTGCCAATCCCTGCCACACTCCATTCTCATAATTCACAATGTACGTTTAGAGTAGCTGGACCACAACATGCGCCTGAGGGCTGTTCTGGCCCCTCAGACTCCAGGGGTGCACAGAAATTGGATGACCAACGAGGAGGTCTTTTCTTGTTAGTGAGATTTATTGTTTTTTTCCGTTGAGTAAATGAATCAACAAACATGGCATTTCCCCCTGAGCGCAGTGGACTAAGATGAACCCTGTAGAGTATTGGTTTAAATTTTGTTCGCTGCTTAGATTTCTGGGTCACCAGCTCGGGAGGATATTGGGATTTTCATTTGGCCTTGGAAACTGATGAGGCAACTAGTGAGGCAAACATGTTGGAGTGGTTCAGGTCTTCAAGCATGCTGGTAAAGTCTCTGAAAGCTCTGGTACTTTATCAATTTAATTTGAACAAGAAACAAAGCCTCCTATTTTGAGATTCGTAATTATATATTATTTTTAATTGTACAAAAATATTATAACCAGAGCTAGCACTGCCTTCTGCCAATCTATGATGTATTTGGCATCAATGCTTCTTGCATCATATTCATACACTCATTGTGTCATAACATTTAGCTGATTTCATTTTTTACAAATACATTAGCAAGTAGATTCATATTCAGCATCATAATTTAACATTTTTTCAAAATATCTTCTTTTGTGTTGTGCAGAATAAAAAAAGTCAGGTTTGGAATGATTTGGAAATAAGGAAATGTAATTTAAAGGGATAGTTCACCCAAAAATGAAAATTACCCTATGATTTACTAACTAATTTACTAATGGGGGTCCAGATTTTGAAGCTCAAAAAAGTGCACTGAAATCCACTGGAATGCCACTCTCTCGTGAATGCACGTATCACAGTAAGCGGGAAGCAGTGGTGGAAAGAGTACTGAAAAAATATACTGAAGTAAAAGTACCATTACCTTACAAAAAATGTAGTGCGAGTAGAGTAAAAGTACTTGTCCAAAAAACGACTTGAGTAAGAGTAAAAGAGTAGCCTATTCAAAAGTACTCATGAGTATTGAGTAGTGAGTATTGAGCTGTGGATTCTACCCCCTCATAATAAACGCTGTACACCGCAATTGATACCTTTTAAAAACGTTGTACATTCTGTAATTCACATTGATACATCACTTAAAATGTACTCAAGTAAAAGTAACAGTACACAATTTTTAAACTACTCAAAAAAGTACAATTACTGGTAAAAACTACTTAATTACTGTAACGTGAGTATTTGTAATTTGTTACTTCACACCCCTGGCGGGAAGCTAGAGATTACAGTTTATACAGTTTTAAATATGGATATTTTTCTTACACAAACGCATCGCTTCACTTCAGAAGGCCTTTATTCATCCCCAGAGCTGTGTGGAGCACTTTTTATGATGGATGGATGCAGTTTATTTTGCTTCAAAATCTCAACACCCATTCACTGAAAGCACTTTTATGATGGATTTATGCACTGTGAGCCAGGACATTTTTTAATATAACTCTGATTGTATTCGTCTGAAAAGAAAGTCATTTACACCTAGAATGGCTTGAGGGTGAGTAAATCATGGGGTAATTTAAATTTTTGGTTGAACTATCCCTTTAAAGTATGACCTTTTAAAATAGGTGAAAATGAGCCTATTGGTGATGAAGGATTAAATTAAAGGAATATTCATTAATTCGGACAGTTTCACGACTGAAACTAGTAATATTTTAGGATGATTTATCTAATCACTGGGAAAAATAAGTGTGTTATTATGTGTTTGTTTGTTTGTGTGTGTGAGAGAAACAGCCGTTTTTCCTGCTTTCCTTCCTGCATAAGTCAGTTTGATCATACTTGGTAATACAAGAGGCCCACTTTCTACATGCCAGCCAGAGAACGGGGTAAACACGATCGATTTCACGAGGCCCCTGCAGCTTCAACACACTCACACACATGAGGTCAGCATAATTAGCCCACCCTCGCTGTCCCTGTTAACTCCGCCTTCCTGTCAGTGGACTAGACTCAGTGGCTCGGATATGAAAGATGGCTCCTCGTTGACTATGAAAAACTTTCTCTCTCTCTCTCTCTCTCTCTCTCTGACAGGTGCAAACTAATATTATTCTCTTTGCTCTCTAACTGATACCTGTGCCACGTGTGGGCTGCTCCGGTGTCTTGTAGCGCTGGCTCTTTTAGCTCATGTCTCTTCCTGCATCAAAGGCCCTTACTGTAAACCTGCTAAAGACAGCCAGAGGGAAGATGATAATGTGAGAGCGTGTTAATGGCAGAGATAGAGGAGGGGGCGATGGGACACCAGCCAGGCTCAGCACAGCTGACCTTTTATACTAGAAGAGATCAAAACTATCAGAGACAGCTATAAAACTACCAGATAGATAGATATAAGAAGGACAACATTACTATTCTTTTCTGTCTAAAGTTAAATCTAAGTTTGCAGCTTTCTTGTACATTTTCATTTAGTTGTGTGGCTGTGATATAGATAATAATCAAAACCACACAGATGTTTGGTTTTTGGCAGAGTATCCGAGGTACGAGCTGTAAAGGCAAAGTGCAATTCTGGATAGGGGGCGGAGAGTAACAGCTCATTTGCATTTAAAGATACATACATGAAAACAGCATGTTTTTGCTTCAACTCAAAAATGGGCATTTACAGCATGGTATATTCAATTGTCTGTGGGATATTTTGAGCTGAAAGTTCACAGACACATTCTGCGGACACCTGAGACTTATATTTCACCTGTAAAAAGCAGCATAGGTGGTTGCCATTAATGATGTATATGATCAGTGTATGATCTCAAAGCGAAGGTTTTGATTAAGCTGCAGTATTTACACTTCAAGTAAGCCAATGTGTATTTCTCTTAAAAAAAAAAAGACGTTTTCTTTGCACTTTAAATGGAGATGGGAGAAAAAAAATGCAATTGATATGGTGCATTCTTTCAAGATGATTGTCCTTTTTCTCAGACGTGAAAAACGTGATCTTTGTTTCCGGCCTTTGGCAGTTCTTGTGGGAATCCTGCTTTCTGCTACAATGTTTCGAATTCAAATTAAATTAAGCAAAGCACATAGTTTGTTCTGTCTAGAGCAGCGGATTACAATCAGTTTTGTAACTCAAATGTCTCCACACCCCACTAGTTTGGGAAATAAACATCATTGCCCAACCCTTCAGAAATGTCTGGCAAATATCCTGATTTTTCACCCCTCAACTCTGATTAAACTCTGCTAGTTCTTTCATGCCAAGATATGGGTGTTTCTGGCTCTTCGGGGTGCTGAAGTCTTAGTCAGAGTTGCCAGCTATCCAGCTCATATGTCGAAGGAACATGCTGTGATCACTTATTAGAGAAACTGAGAGGACTCTGTCAACATTTCATAGCTATAAGTCATTTAATGTACAGTAAGAGGACTGCTAATGAAGCTCAGAGATACACTAGATGAAAGCACAGAAGACAGTTGTTAATCTCATAAAAAATACTGACATAAATGTTCATTCAAGTCAAGTCAAGTCACCTTTATTTATATAGCGCTTTTAACAATACAGATTGTGTCAAAGCAACTGAACAGCATTAATTAGGAAAATAGTGTGTCAATAATGCAAAATGACAATAGTAAACACTAATTTTTCAGTTAAAGACAGTTCATCATTGAATTCAGTGATGTCAACATCCAGCTCAGTTTAAATAGTATCTTTGCAATCAAGTCAACGGTATCGCTGGAAATGAAGTGTCCCCAACTAAGCAAGCCAGAGGCGACAGCGGCAAGGAACCAAAACTCCATCAGTGACAGAATGGAGAAAAAACCTTGGGAGAAACCAGGCTCAGTCGGGGGGCCAGTTCTCCTCTGACCAGACGAACCAGCAGTACGGAAAAATCAATTTAAGACGTAATAAAACAGACGATGAACACTATTAACAGCAATTATTATATGATGCAATCAAACTTATAGCAAAATGTGGTAGTTCTGTATGTTGTTTCAGGGTTGGCATCATCTGAGGTCCTCTGAGGGGTTGGCATCATCTCTTCTCAGGTGTTCTGGATCCAGACTGAAGCTTGTGTAAATCCTAGCGCAAAAAAATGAGAAACAAATAGAAACATAATTAGCGTAGCTGCTGTTCCAACCAAGCAAAATTGATTTGTTTAACCCAAACTAAAGAATAATAATATGCATTTGATCAGATATAACTGCAGTAAAATAGTCCAGTCTAGAGGTCATGAATGCATGAACTAGCTTTTCTGCATAAGAAACAGGTATCATGTTTCGTAACTTGGCAATGTTTCTAAGATGGAAGAATGCTGTTTTTGTAACATGGGAAATATGATTTTCAAAAGATCAAGATTTTCATTAATCAATTTTTTTTGTTATTTCATCAAATATAATGAAAATAAGATGTTCATCGTGATAATAATTCAAACATTTTGGTCCCACTTTATATTAAGTGGCCCTTAACTACTATGTACTTACATTTAAATTAATCATTTAGTACAATGCACTTATTGTGTTCATACATGTTTTTACATTGTACTTATATTTTAAAAATACCTGCATGTAATTACATCTGTAATTAATTTCTGTAATTACATTTATAATTACACTGTTGACCCATCCCTTACACCTTAACCGACCCTTAAACCTACCCATACCATAAAACCTGTCCCTAACCTTACCCGTATCCCACCTCAATAGCAGCAAAAGTGTTTTGCAATACAATATGAACACAATGGTACAAGTACATTGTACCAACATTTTAATTAAAACCTTAATGTAAATATTTAGAAAAAAATAACTCTTCAATATATTATCAATGAACTAACAATGTTTTTTGAAAAAAGAAGTCTAAAAATAATTTAAAATAATCACAGTCATTAATAGATATGAACACCACTAAGTATGGAACGATTTTCCGGACAATTTTCAAATAGAATAGCAAATTGTATTTTGTGTTTTCAATATGTGGACGCATAAATTGTGACATAATCCAAATGCAATTGCAAATCCTGCATTACCGTTTGCATTTTCGCTTTCGCGAACGCGCAGTGACTGCCAAATTTCAAATGAAAAAGCAAAGTCCATTTGCAACTGTATTTCCCATGTCTTAGGATACTTAGGAGTTACGAGCCTGTCATATTTAAATAGCAATATTAATTACCAGTCTGCTTTTTCGCTCTCGCTGCGTCGCGCATGTAACCTGCCAAAACTCAAATGGAATCGCAATTCCTTTTGTATTTGAATTTCCGATGTCTACATGGAAAGCTGCCAATCAATGTGAGGGGGCGGGACTATACTAGGGGGCGTGTTTGTATTGGGAGGTGACGTCACTCACAGACGACCGTGCCGAATGCTCTGATCAATGGAGGTAATCGG
>NW_015536541.1:1015085-1017902 GCF_001515605.1 Sinocyclocheilus anshuiensis
TATTTGCCACCTATATCTTATTCCTATCTAATAGCCTATGTGCACCTGCCTCAAGATCTATCTCTCTTTTTACGATCCGATAGATGCATGTGACAAAACAGAAAATGCTGCTACTCTTACTCTGCCTGCCCCAGATGACACTTCACCAGTCAGATCTAGGTGCAGCTGTCACAGAACACGTCACAGCCAAGGCAAGATAACATTAAAAATCACGTGCATTAATCGCGGTGTCCAGTGGCTGTAAATAGTGAGAGATCTTGATGCAGGTGCAACGCTTTGGTGCCACGTACGGGACGCGAAGTCCATAGCGGATTAAAACTGTTGAATAAAATATAAAGTAAGGTGGAAAATAAGTATAGATTTGCACTGTCTGTTTGTTTAAGTGCATCAAGTGGAGTGCAAACGGTAAAAGGTCTTGAGGCAGGTGTGACGCTCTCTATTACGGATTAAAAGTGTAAGTGAGTGTAAACAGTGAGAGATGCTGAGACAGGTGAAAAGCGTTTGGTTAATAGTGAATATTGACCTATTGTGCGTACCGTTGTGGCTCCCGCTGTTAGCAGGGGATAATCGCTACATTTGGGGTAAAAAAGACAGAATTATGTATTGTGCCAAGAAGGTTGCACTGTCTGTTCGTTCAATCAATTAAATCCAAAATTAATCTGATATTATTTCCAATATAACGACCTTTCAGAAAACCTGACTGCTCTTCATCAATTATTGTATTAAAATTTTTCTTAAGTCGTTTTGCAAAAATTAATGAAAAGATTTTAGTATCATTATTTAATAAACTAATTGGTCTCCAGTTTTCTAAGAACAATTTGTCTTCGTTAGGCTTGGGTATAAGTGTAATTACCCCTTGTTTTAGTGATGTGGGCATTTCTCCCAAATCAATTGCTTCTTTAAAGACTGCCAATAAAAAGGGTGCAAGGTCATTACAAAAAGTTTTATAAAACTCCCGTCAAACCATCATTTCCAGGAGACTTATTTTCTTTAAGACTATTTATACAGTTTGTAATTTCCTGAATACTTATTTCTTTATCACATAAATTTTTGTAATCTGAAGTAATCCTATTAATATTGGTTGATAAATTATTAAGAAAAAAATCTGCATAATTTAGTTGATTATCTGAACTATACAATTTACTATAAAATTGATTAACAAAACAAGATATATCTTTGGGATTATCATTAGTAAGTCCATTTATTATTAATTTGTTTACATGCTATTCTATTTGAAAATTGTCCGGAATATCGTTCCATAACTAAGTGTGTTTTTTCCCCCGCAAAATCGTTAAGAGCAAACCCCACCCTGAAGTCAGTTCCAAAGACTTTATTGGTAATGTCAATCACAGTGCTGACTGCCTACAAAAATGCCAAAACAAAAACTAACCCTTAGTCTAAAATCTTAAAGGAATAATTCAAAGAAAAATGGAAATTTGCTGAAAATGTACTCTGCAGGCCATCCAAGATGTAGATGAGTTTGTTTTTTCATCAGAACAGATTTGGAGAAATGTAGCATTACATCACTTGCTCACCAATGGATCCTCTGCAGCTTTCCATGTAGACATCGGAAATTCAAATGCAAAAGGAATTGCGATTCCATTTGAGTTTTGGCAGGTTACATGCGCGAAGCAGCGAGAGTGAAAAAGCAGACGTGGTAATTAATATTGCTATTTAAATATGACAGGCTCGTAACTCCTAAGACATGGGAAATACAGTTGCAAATGGACTTTGCTTTTTCATTTGAAATTTGGCAGTCACTGTGCGTTCGTGAAAGCGAAAATGCAAACGCTAATGCAGGATTTGCAATTGCATTTGGATTATGTCACAATTTATGCGTCCACATATTGAAAACGCAATTGAAAATACAATTTGCTATTCTATTTGAAAATTGTCCGGAATATCGTTCCATAACTAAGTGTGTTTTTTCCCCCGCAAAATCGTTAAGAGCAAACCCCACCCTGAAGTCAGTTCCAAAGACTTTATTGGTAATGTCAATCACAGTGCTGACTGCCTACAAAAATGCCAAAACAAAAACTAACCCTTAGTCTAAAATCTTAAAGGAATAATTCAAAGAAAAATGGAAATTTGCTGAAAATGTACTCTGCAGGCCATCCAAGATGTAGATGAGTTTGTTTTTTCATCAGAACAGATTTGGAAAAAATTTAGCAGTACACGTTACATGAGCACTTGCTCACCTTTGGAACCTCTGCAGCGAATGGGTGCCATCAGAATGAGAGTCCAAACAGTTGATAAAAACATCACAATAATCCTCAAGTAATACACACCACTCCAGTCCATCAATGCACTTCTTGTGAAGTGAAACACTGCCTGTTTGTAAGAAATAAATCAATCATTAAGACATTTTTAAACTTAAACCATTGCTTCTGGATAAAGTCCTCTGTCCATAATATTGCTTTCTCCAGTGAAAAAGTCGTCTCGTCTGAATCAGATGAGAAATATGCACAGATCAAGCTGTGGATTCAAGCAAAAACAGTCCAAAACAGCTCTAAGCAAATATGTCAGTGGAGTTTGATATGAGAGGACAACAGAGGATTGACTTTTTCGCTGGAGGAAGCTTTATAATGGATTATGGACGTATGAAAACATCTTGAATTTGTTTCTTACAACACTTTGCTTTTTGCCACACACAATATTAATTGTTGGACTGGAGTCATGTTGATTACTTGTGGGTTATTGTGATGTTTTTATCATCTGACGGCACCCATTCACTGCAGAGGATCCACTGGTGAGCAAGTGATGTAAAGCGATGTGATGTATATGTATGTATATATATATATATATATATATATATAT
>NW_015536541.1:1018031-1027456 GCF_001515605.1 Sinocyclocheilus anshuiensis
CCTATAAGAACTAAATTTAAGGATATTTTCATCAAACTAACAACATTTAAATAAAACAAAAAACTTTGTAAAAGAATTAACACCAAATGTCAGCTTACCGCATGCTAAATGCCTTATTCAGTTTGACATATTGGTCATGGAAATGAGATCATTCATCCATGACATCCACATCCGTGGTGTTACGCTGGGAATTCTAACCATCTACTCTCCAGTTAGTGGTAATAAGGGTTCAACCACAGAGCCACAGAGTGACTGAAGCATCCTGTGAGAAAACCAACTGCTCTGTCACTATCTATAGGTCATGGAAACTCCCATTCATGGAGGTCTAAGCAGCCTGAACGTGTTCAGTTCTGATATTTTGACTGTCTGAGAGCTGGCCGGGTCAGGTAATGTTTAAGAATCAGACGGGATTTCAGTGTTCTGGGTTGAAAATGGTTGTATGGGATTATGGTTGATGAATGGTAGTGCGCATAGGGTTTCCTGTCGCTGCAGGATGAGGGTGGGTGTAGCGTGAGTTTAAAGAAGGACTAATGGAGGTTAAGGGCTACTGGGGCAATGTGCATGAACAATAATAGCACGAGGAAAGTTTAAAGATGTATTTTTGGCATCTCATTTGCTGCGGTAGAGCGTTCTGTTCAGTGTTGACTCTTTATAATTAAATACCCAAGGACTGGATTTAAGAACAGGACAACAAACAACAAAAAGCACACAACTTTTAATCTGTACTGAATGAAAACAGTGACTGAAAAAAATAAATTCTTGGTAAATTTCACAAATAACCACAAGTAGAAATATTGAAATAGTATGTTCAGTAACACCTTACTTGAGGCTTTTATGTATAATGTATTATGTAATGCATTAATGAATTATATATTTTCAGAGATAATTGTAATCATGTTAAAATGCATTATTATATTTGTAGATTCCTTGTAACATCTAAACATCTAAAACATCAAAAATTGGTTGTTTGTTGTGTTTTAATGCATAATAAATCTATGTAATCTTTGTAATTTAGTGTACTGTATATGCACAAAGTGATTTCAGTGTGCACTGATAACTTGCATTTTTTGTTTAGGTTTAAAATCCATGACCGAGACTTATATTCTTGGTACTTTAAAATGAAAAATGTCAGATTTAACTTTCTATTCTGATTTAATTTTCTTACTTCGTGATTAGGGCAATTTTTTTCTTGAATACGCTCAATTTCACAAGCAGCTACAAAAACAATTTAATGATAAATGTGTACTTAAAATCCATCATCCCTGACAGGTCTCTTTTTTTGGAGACAATTTAACAGCTTAAGTTAGATGCGTAATTTATTTTTCTGATTTCACCACAGACTCTGAGCCATTGTTGTGCAAAAGACCTTGCATCCTATGAAAATAAAGCTGGAAATAAGTAGCATTTATGGGAAGTTTTGCTGCTGTAGATCTGTCTGTTGATGTCTGTACTCATAATGTACACGCAGTGCTCCTCATTAGATAATTGATCATCTTGGTTCCTCTCCATGAATCTGTCTGGGTCTGGGAAGCTCTTGCATCTTCAATTCGTAAGACCCAGCTGTTTACCACAGTGTAAACACGGTCTAGTAACATTCAGGAACATCTTGCACAAGACTGCTATTGGTGATCAAAACAAGCAGAGGCAAAGGACGGAGGTCTCATCAACACATTTCAGCTGCGCAAACAACAAAATGGATATTTCAGTGGCAATGGCAGGCTTTTGGAGACCATTAGATGAAGTCATGCCACATGTAAGGTCAAACAAGTCCAGACTCTCTTCTGCATCTCAAATTTTACAAATTTTCTCCGTAAGCGACATTTATATCTTCCCTTTATAAAATAATGATGGGAAGTTTGACCTGCACATCAGTTCTTTTGAACAATTAGTTTCAATGATCCACTTTGAAAATGATTCAGTGGTTCATCACATGACTTCCTGGTATATTAAATGCTCTATACGTTCCATTAAACACACATCATGCTGTTTATTATGACTTTTTTAATACGTTTTTTTTATTAACCAGAGTGTTTATGTTGTTTGCATGTATTTGAATATTATTTGCATTTACATTAAACAATACAAAAAATAATTTACTCTTGACCAAAACGTCTTTGCATTTTTTTTTTTTTGTAAAACTTGCTTGTTTTCATGTTCATAAAACTGTAAACATGTTTCTAGTACATTGTATTTGTAATATTTCTGCTCTTTGTCTATTCAAGTAACTTCCTGTAACTTTCTTTACTTTGGCTAATGTTCTGTAAATGTTATGATGTAAGTTCTAACCAAAACATTCTAACCAAACATAAAAACATTTTTATAATCAAGACAAAAATGTATTTTGTAAATAAATGTTTTCATAACTCACTGGTAATATGACTTTTGTTTATTGCATTTGCATTTAATTTACATTTGGACAAAGAAAAATGTTTGGATTTTTGTTGCTATTATTAAAATTATTTTGTTTGCTTGTTGATAAAACAAGTCATTTAGTCATGTTTTAAACAATTTCTAGTACAATCTATTTCTAACCTTTCTGCTATTTGTCTATTCAACTTGCTTCGGTTAATGTTCTGTCAATGTTTTCTCAATGTTCTAAACAAAATACTCCAGCACAAGCACAAACATAAATAAAATATTTGTATTACCATGACAAAATGGTCTTAAAACATCTAAAAAAAATACTTTAAAGTTTTAAATGTTCCCAGAATTACTTTTATGCATCTGAATAGCCAAACATCCTTTGCTTTTATTGCATGCTGTTTGTCAAAATTTGTTTGTTTGCATGTAGATGCAACTGTCATTCATGGTGTAAACATATTTCATATTTCTTACTGTATGTAAATGTTATCTCAAAGTTTTAAATGAAACATGTAACACGTAAATCAAGACAGGTTGTATAATGAAGACAAAATGATTTAAAAAAAACTTTAGTTTTGAATGATTCCAGAACTTCTGTAAAAATGTTTTTATAACTTTATTGTATTATGACTTTTATTTATTGCTTATTCATGTATCTGAATATAATTTGCATTAAACATAAAGCATAAAAAATACATTAAACATAACTACAGTTGATTTACATTTGGCAGTTTCTTCTATTTGTCCACTGAAGTAACTTTGGCTAGCGTTCTGTAAAGACTACCTCAAAGTTCTAAAACAAGTGTTCTCACACAAAAGTAAAATAAATGTTTGTATAATCAAGAAAAAGAAAAGCTTAATTTTAAAGCATTAAAATGCATTAAATGTATGTTAAACACTCCCAGAACTTTTGCAAATAACAATTTCAGAACCTAATGAAAACATTATTTCTTACTACAAAATTGTTAGCTGTGATCATACATCAAAGTATTTTTTCTCTTTTGAAAAAGTCCTGGAAAATCGTGAATCATATTGTGAACATGAAAGCTGTAATCGCTGTATAGATGCTTGAGACTGTAGTGTTGTCTGCGGTGAGGACGGGCACCGTGTGTGTGTGTGTGTGTGTGAGAGAGAGAGAGAGAGAGAGAGATTGTTTTACAATTAGAATGAGCTGGAGTCTTCTGCTCAGTCACCATGTGGAAATGTTTTAGTGAACAAGGTATCAAAGTGAGACACCTGCAAGACATTAGGGCAGAGTTTTGCACACTGATGAGTGAGGCAGTGTGTTTTGGTTGATGAAGGAGAACTGCGAAGTGTACATTGATATGTTTTTGTCCATATAGAATGTCTAACTATTTCAAAGTCCACACCTGTGGTAAATTACATGTACAACACACACACACGCACACACATGACAGATAATTTAAGATCACCAGGAAAATAAAGCAACCCCTACAAAGTGTTGGTGAGACCTGCAGCTGCACTGAACAGTGTTAAAAAAAAACTGTTGCTATGGAAACACTAATTTCAGCTCACTCCTGAGTGTCCATGACAGCTCCTCCTGTCTAAATGTAAATGTCTGGAAGAGGGCTGTCAGAACAGTGTTTACTCCACCATAAGGACTGAGATGGTAGTATGCATAAGCTCTCACCTTAGGAAATGACATAATTACTATTTTCTCTAAAGTAAAGGAAGGAAACCAAGTTTCTCATTTACTGCCATTAAAAATACATGGAAGTATCTGACAAATGACACATACACTATAAACATATTTATCTAAGAAAGTAACCAAAGTGGCCCCTAAAATATTTGGACACTTAAGTCACATTTAGAAATGTTTGAACGGCTTTGCATTAAATATCAAGCTTTTCTCTGAACTAACTTTACATTTTTGCGTTGACTTTTAAGCAACTGGTGTCAATGTCATTTTTGGTGGATGAATGAAGTCAGTTCACCTGAAGTTCACGCAGGTGTCCTAGCAGGTGTAGTCCATCACATTATATTCCACTTACGTTTGACAACCAAAGTGTCCAAATACTGAACAGAATATCTACTGTTTTATCATTTTAAACCTAATGAGCATCTTTTTGTGCAGTGTTTTGTTTGAAAAGTCTGCTTGTGTTACATTTCTTTCAAATAAATGCAGTTTGATATTTTACATCCTAAAATGCACCCTAAAGTGTGTCCTAAAGGAGTAGTTCACATAAAAAATTAAATTTGCTGGCAATTTTCAAAATGAATTTCAAACAGCTCATAAAAACATGTTTTTTTTGGTTATGGACTTTTGTTCAGAAGCGAAGGTTTAAAAGAAAAATCTTAATGATTAATTTGTTTCTTACAAAAACACAGCTTTTCACTTAACAAGAAGTTAATTAGAGGTGTGTGGATTATTGTGATGTTTTTATCAGCTGTTTGGACTCTCATTCTGATGGCACCCATTCACTGCAGAGGATCCATTGGTGAGCAAGTGATGCGATGCTACATTTCTCCAAATCTGTTCTGACTGAGGTGGTGTTTACACGACAACATTTTCAAATTAAAACGGATAACTTTTTATTTGTTTTGGCCATTAATTTACAAGACAATGGCATTTTGGGACTTTTTAACTTTTGAAAAAGGTTTTCAAAGTGCAAGTTTTTGAAAACAATACCATTATTGTCTGTGTGTAAACTAACAAAAATGCAAGTTTGTGAAAATGGTGATGTCATGCACATGCGTATTACGTGTTTAATCTATATGTATGTTTGTATGCAAATCTCTTCAAAAATGCAAAGGAAAAACGTTTTAGTACATTGTCGTGTAAACGTACCTGAAGAAGCAAACTCATCTACATTTTGGATGGCCTGAGGTTGAATATATTTTCAGCAAATTTTCATTTTGAAGTGAACTATTCTTTTAAGCGTCCAAGTACTTATAGTGCCATTGTAAATGCACTAGCCATGAAGAATTGAGATTTATCTCCAAAGCTCATAGTCATAGGCTTTAGTAATTTGCCTTATTCAAAGAGCTAAATGTCAGCTCAGTGGTGTTGAGGGTTTTGATTTTTGTTTTTTTGGCATTACTGAACTTTGTAATTTATTCTACGTTCTGTTACATTTGAAGGTTGTTGATGTTTCATCGTTCCGATTTTAATTTCTTTTCCACATAGTATACCACATAGCAGAGTTTGATCAAAACAAATCAACTACATGCTGCAGCTGTCCGCTTTGAGCATTTCCTAGGTTTGAGTATCATTTAATTGAGGCAGCTCATGTGGTGGCGGTGTTGTGTGTGTTGAAAGTGAATGCTGACTCAGAGCCATTCACTGCATAGGATCCATTGGTGAGCAACTGATGCGATGCTACATTTCTCCAACTTTTGAAAAAGGTTTTCAAAGTGCAAGTTTTTGAAAACAATACCATTATTGTCTGTGTAAACTAACAAAAATGCAGAGATTTATCTCCAAAGCTCATAGTCATAGGCTTTAGTAATTTGCCTTATTCAAAGAGCTAAATGTCAGCTCAGTGGTGTTGAGGGTTTTGATTTTTGTTTTTTTGGCATTACTGAACTTTGTAATTTATTCTACGTTCTGTTACATTTGAAGGTTGTTGATGTTTCATCGTTCCGATTTTAATTTCTTTTCCACATAGTATACCACATAGCAGAGTTTGATCAAAACAAATCAACTACATGCTGCAGCTGTCCGCTTTGAGCATTTCCTAGGTTTGAGTATCATTTAATTGAGGCAGCTCATGTGGTGGCGGTGTTGTGTGTGTTGAAAGTGAATGCTGACTCAGAGGATATGAGGCATTGGTGCTATCAGGGCAAACAGCAGAATGATGAGCAGAGGTTCATCTGGGTTCCTTGGAAACAGGAAGTCCTGCTGATTGGCTACGGCCTGGGGAGTTCAGAGGGCACTGACTTGGTGTGTGTGTGTGGTTTAAGCAGGTAGCAGCAAAAACTGTTGAAATACTTCACATGTATAAAATAATTTTTCTATTTATTCAAAAATACATGAAAAATGCAATTCATACTTAAAAATTGTATACACTTCTTTTTCATTGTTGCTTATTACTGTATGGAAAACATTTGTCCCGCAAATCATGATGAGAAATCTGCAGACCATCATGATTGTGTGTTAGAGTCAATACAATAATTTTATTATTATTAAATTAGCTACAGAAAAGTCTCTGATTATTTACCTGGGAAACTTTCTGTAATTTTTTGAAAGTTCAGAATTTTTCCACCAAAGCGTCAGATAATTGACCATTTTATGACATAGCAGCATCAGGTTGTAAAATGTGGTATGTCTCCCCAAAAACTTCATTTTATTTAGTTAGTTATAGTTATATTTTTGTAATTTCAGAAATATATGCATGTATGTGGTTCCGAAAAACATGGCCATTGTGTCCAAAGGAAAAGCATGCACTTGTTTTCAGTAGCCGTATCAGAGTTCCTCAGCTCTCTGAGTTCAGTTAAATCATAATACTTTTCTTGGCTGGAAAAGGGGGATGAAAAGGAGTTTGGTATGTCCTATAGCATGATGATCGACCTCTACAGTCGTACCTGAGCCTCATGTCTCTGTCTAACAGACAGGGTCCTCTGTAAGACTAAACCATCTCTCCTAGCAGGGTCTGTTTTGGTTTGGCTGGCACAGACCTCTGTGCAAACAGGAAATGGTGCGCTGCTGTAAATCTGGCTGTTGCCACGGTGACTGGGTCATGACCCTTGACACTGACATTGGATAGGCCATACAGAGTCGATCGGTCAGGTGATCCGGTCACCGTCAGTGACATCATTAGTGTCATTCAGCATGTGATGGCTGAAAAACTAAAGAAGTGCTGCTGATGTGTTAGATTTAAGTATGTTTATGGAAATACATCTAAAACAGGCAAGTTTTTTATTATTAAATTAACCACAGAAAAATCCCTGTAAGGTTCAGTCATTTTTTTTAATATTTTCACCACATATCAAATGAAGTGTTGTTTTGAAGATGGGTCTGGGTCTGGGATACGACCAAATGTGACCTTTATATAGTACAAATATAATTTATTAGGTAAAAAAAAAAGAAAATTATTCCCTGGGACATAAAAGTGCTGAAAGCTTGTTTTACTGGAACTAACAAAATGCTGATTCAAGTCTCAGAACTTGTGCAAGTAGCTTTGGGTTGAACGTTATAAAGCTGAACTTATTCTTAAAAAGTACTTTGGCACTATCATGATACATATCAGTTGATAACACCGTGCCATACTTTTGCATTATTACTATATTAATGTACCAGGGGACTTTTTATGTATTGATTTATTGTTTGTTTGTTTTGGAGGGGATTCTGATGCTAATTTCAATTTGCACTGCTGACCTGATTCAGTGTTCTGATCAATTTGTAAAAAAAAAAAAAAAGAAAAGAAAAAAAGAGGCTTGTGCTTTATATCTTTTAACACTTGCTGAAGAATCTAGGAGGTGATGATGACAGATAGAGTCACATAATTTCTCTGAGTAATGCTTCCTGCCGCAGCTGATTCAGACTGAGCAGCGTGTCAAATCACTGTGTTTTCTAACAGACTGGCCTATTGTGCATGTCATCACTTTGGAATTCTGAATGTAAGCGACTTGGGAATCTCGGAGCTAATGATTCATTTTGATTCACTTTCTTTCAGGCAAAAGTCTTGGACTGTGGAATATGTTGTTTAACTCTTGATGTGCACTTCCTAGTGTTCCAGCATGTTATATCATTCATTCTTAGATCATAGTGAAATCATAGTATGTTTTTTTTTTTAAATATTGCACCTCACAGTACTTCACTTGTAATGCATTTTGAAACTCAATTCGGCCCTTTCACAGGAAATGATGACTTGTCTCATCTTGTTTTCGAATGAGAAAGTTACTGCTGAGATTTCATCATATTTTCCCACCTCAGGCCCAAAGTATCAGGGTTGTAGCCAGCAGAGAAAAAGAGAGATCACCACATCATAATCTCTACTACACATTTTTGAGATGTTAACAGAAGTTATACAAGACTGCAAAAGTTTTGGAATTTGTGCCATTTCATGCTTCTGTTTTAACCATGATAAAGACCTGTTCATTTTGAGCTGTGATTGAAACGATGATGCATTTACATCTGGATGGATCATTTTTAAATGCTAGTCTCTGAGCACATCCACACCTTATAAAGCTCTTTCTATGCATTTTAGAGGGAAATATGTAAAAGTTTGATGTAATACAGGTATGTAGTATGAAGTTGTAATGTGGTGTTTGGGTTTTGTCATGTTCATGTTTTTTTATTTTGTAATTGGTTTATGCTGATAGTGTCATGCTTCCCTTGCCCTCTTGTCTTCATGCTATTTGTTCCTCTGTTCATTGTGTCATGTTCTGATTGGTTGTCTTAGTCATGTGTCTTGTTTCCCATTGGTTTGTTCTTGTCATGTGACCCTCGTTGTCTGATATAAGTAGCCATCGTGTTGCCATTGTCTCTGGTCATGTACTGATGTTGTAACTCTGCTGTTGGTGAGTCCTGTTCATGCCAAGTCAAGTCTGTTCTAGTCAAGTCTGTTCATGTCAAGTCAAGTCTCGGATAATGTTTGGATCACACTGTAAATAAACTGCACTTGGGTTCTCACTTACGCTCGCCTTCAGTGGATTGACTCGTTACAGAATACACGACCACAGCAAAATGAACCCAGCAGATCATCTTGTTCGCCTCCGTCAAGGTAATCGCTCCATTGAGGAATATGTTCAGGACTTTTGTGGACTCTATCACCAAGTGGATTTTAACAGTACTTTCCTTAAAGACATCTTCTGTTTTGGTTTGGACAAAAGCATTTCAAGTTTAATGCCACGTAATACCCCACACTGGTCATTAGAAAAATACATTGACTTTGCACTCCGTTTGGCTGATTCACCATTCACTGTGGGTGTCATGGAGGAGGAACATGACACTTCCCCAAAGCCTGTTCACGTCATGCCTGCCAAGCCAAAACCTGCCCACATCATGTCTGCCAAGCCATAGCCTTCTCACGTCATGTCTGCTACGCCAAAGCCTGCTCACGTCATGCCCGCTACTCCAGGACCTGCTCACATCATGCCAG
>NW_015536541.1:1032018-1032417 GCF_001515605.1 Sinocyclocheilus anshuiensis
AGGCCAAGAAGGCCGCCACGCCTGAGTCCCCGGCCAAGATGGCCACCACGCCTGAGTCCCCGGACAAGATGGCCGCCACGTCTGAGTCGGATGCGGAGCTTGGGCTTGGACTGAAAGGTCTGATAGCAAGCGTGATGGACTTACCACTGATGTCGGTGAGAGCTGCAGGAATCCCGGTAACGTCAGCGCTCTCAAACCCCGCCATCTTAGAGGTCATGCCACACTCTGCTGCCCTTCCTGTAATGGCGGTCGCCATTTTGAGCGTGTGGGCTGCACACTGCGCTCCAGAGTCCTCTCCTGTCCACGAGTCCGCTCCTGAGGCCTCTCCTGTCCACGAGTCCACTCCAGAGGACTCTTCTGTCCATGAATCTGCCTCAGAGGCCTCTCCTGTCTATGAAA
>NW_015536541.1:1032789-1033146 GCF_001515605.1 Sinocyclocheilus anshuiensis
CTGTCTGTCCTGTCACGGCCATGGAGGCCGTTCATGAACTCACTGCCTGCCCTGTCACGGCCACAGAGGCTGTTCACGAACTCACAGACTGTCTTGTCATGGCCACGGAGGTCGTTCACGAACTCACTGCCTGTCCTGCTACAGCCAAGGAGGCCGTTCAATAACTCACAGTCTGCCCTGTCACACCCATGGAGGCCGTTCATGAACTCACTGTCTGTCCTGCTACAGCCAAGGAGGCCGTTCATGAACTCACTGCATGTCCTGCCACGGCCAAGGAGGCCGTTCATGAAGTCACTGTCTGTCCTGCCACGGCCAAGGAGGCCGTTCATGAACTCACAGTCTGCCCTGTCACAGCCA
>NW_015536541.1:1033446-1044041 GCF_001515605.1 Sinocyclocheilus anshuiensis
TGAACTCACTGTCTGTCCTTTCACGGCCAAGGAGGCCATTCAAGAACTCTCTGCTTGTTCTGTCTCAGTCAAGTGGTTTATCCATGTCTCTGCTCCGCCATGGCTTCCTGCGCTGCTGTCATCACCCGGCCGCCCTGTTCTGCCTGCTCCACCATGACTCCCTGCTCTGCCTGCACCGCCAAGGATGCCTGTTCTGTCTGCTCCACTATGGCTCCCCGCTCTGCCCGCACCGCCATGGCTCCCCGATCTGCCTACTCCGCCATGACTCCCCGATCTGCCTGCTCCGCCATGGCCGCCCAATCTGCCTACTCCACCATGGCTCTCCCCCAGTTCTGCCTCCACTCCACCACCCTCCTGGACTTTTATGGAATTTTCCCCTTAGAGGGGGGGAAATGTAATGTGGTGTTTGGGTTTTGTGCCATGTTCATGTTTTCATGTCTTTTATTTTGTAATTGGTTTATGCTGTTAGTGTCATGCTTCCCTTGCCCTCTTGTCTTCATGCTATTGGTTCCTCTGTTCATTGTGTCATGTTCTGATTGGTTGTCTTAGTCATGTGTCTTGTTTCCCATTGGTTTGTTCTTGTCATGTGACCCTCATTGTCTGATATAAGGAGCCATCATGTTGCCATTGTCTCTGGTCGTGTACTGATGTTGTAACTCTGCTGTTGGTGAGTCCTGTTCATACCAAGTCAAGTCTGTTCTAGTCAAGTCTGTTCATGCCTCGTCAAGTCTGTTCTAGTCAAGTCTGTTCATGCCAAGTCAAGTCTCGGATAATGTTTGGATGTTTGGATCACACTGTAAATAAACTGCACTTGGGTTCTCACTTACGCTCGCCTTCAGTGGATTGACACCTCCATGCCACGCCGAATTGAGGCAATAATTAAAGCAAAAGGAGCCCCTACCGAGTATTGAGTACATGTACAGTAAATGAACATACTTTCCAGAAGGCCAACAATTCACTAAAAATGTTTTTTTTATTGGTCTTATGAAGTATTCTAATTTGTTGAGATGTGTGTGTGTGTGTGTGTGTGTGGTTAATGTGGTAGGGGGAAAATATGTTTGTTTTTTAGTATTTTGGTAGATTGTATTGTATATGTATATTTCATATATTGTATATTTTAGCTTGATTTATATAGCAATATCATTATTCTGTCATTCTGTCTGTTGTTCTGTCCATAGCTCTGTTTATCTATTGTTTGTTTGTATGTTCATTCTGTCGTTCATTCCTTCATTCATTCTATCGTACTCTCTACCTCATGGGTAGTTTTATAGCTGACCCTGATAACTTTGTTGTCTTGAAGTATAAAATAGATGCTATGCTGACATCCATCCATCCATCCCTTCCTCCCTTCCTCATGTTGGTCTATTTAATTTATCAAATAATCTAAATCCAGCATGATTTTTCTTGTTAATTAAATCAGCAGCAACTCGGACACAAATAATTTGCTGTGAATGAATCTTTCTCTAGAAAGATGAGATTGATAATAATTACCCAAGTGAAATATCTGCTGAGGTTTTGGTACAGAGATGACAGTGTGTCTTCCAGGATGTAGCCCAAAATAGCCTCCTTTCTAAAAGGGTCAAGTGAGACACTAAATTGAGTTTTAAAAGAAAGCTACTTTTGTTGGAGTGCACAAAGCATCCTCTATCTCACTCCTCTCATCCTACTTACTCCCTTCTTCATATCCTCATTTGGCAGTGGCCCTTGAGTACCCACACGGCTGTAGTTCAGAGGTCAGGCACTTAAGCCTGAATAATGTGTGGCTTGTATCATCTCTATCACACCCTATTTTTGCTCTCGGTTTCTCTGACAAGAGAAGCAGTTTTGTATAGAAGGGATGTTGCAGAATGGAAAGACTGAGTAGACAACTCCAGGGACAATAATGAGGTTTTTACAGTTTTTAATGAACAGTAGGAGTAAGAACACAAGAGAGGAAATAAGAGTGAAAGAAGAAACAGGATGTTCTGACTGAAAAATGTAAAAAAAAAACAGCACCATATACAGAGCCCAGAGTGTACGTGGTATAAATAATAATTATTATTGATTATGAGTGGGTCTCAGCACCAACAGTGAACAAATACAACAATTCTGAAGTCGTATGATAGCTCTGTGTGAGGAATTTTTTATCCTTTTTCCTCATAAATGTATGGTATTTAATTTGATTTCATACCCATCTTAGGTAAACTCTTAAAAATAAAGGTTCCAGACCAGGGTTTCCACAGCAATGCCATAGAAGAACCATTTTTGGTTACCAAAGTACCTTTCAGTGAACAGTTTCAAAAATAATATTTTTTTTTCTTAGTGTGAGAAATCATTTTAATAATCTAAACAATCTTTTTCTACTTTAAAGAACTTTTTTTTTTTTGCATTGGAAATGTTCTGTGGATATTAAAGGGGTCCTATTATGCTTTTTCATTTTTTTCAACTTTAGCTAGTCTGTAATGTTGCTGTTTGAGCATAAAAAAATCTGCAAAGTTACAAAGCTCAAAGTCCAATTTCACGGAACCATCAATGCCGATAAAAACCTTTATTTTTTAAGTGTAAAAGCTGTGATTTGAAACAGTAGCTTTTTTCCTAGATAGTTTAAGGTGGTCATTAGCTAATCATTATCTAATTCATGTCTGTCGTTAGCTGGTTGACCTTAAGATGACATGACTCTAGCGAGACTGTTACTGGTCCATGATGATCCACGATGGTCCAAGTCAGACCAACTACCTTGTTTCAAAACATTTGTTTTGGATAAAAAAAATATTCCATTACCCAGCAAAATATATGGCAAAAATACACATTATACTTCAAATCTCTAAGGCAAAGTCTCAGACATGTGTCTTTCTGCATAATAGAGTGCTGCAGGAATGATTTATAAAACTTTTGTTTTGTTTCCATCGTTTTGAATTAAAGGTTTTTTTAATGGGTCTGAAATAAATAAATAAGCAAATTAATAAGTAAATAAATGCCAGAAATAGGATCTTTAGATAACACAAGCTCAAGATATTTTGATGTTTTATTCTACAACATAAGATACATCCATAATATTGTACTTGTGATTTTTAAGTTTTTACTTGTCTTATAAAAATGCGGTTACTAACAAGAGGCTAAATGGGCCTACAGAGATTATCAACTCAGTCAGCCAACTAAAAGTACTTTATGTAATCCAATCTGCAAATTTGATAAAATTACAAAAATCAACATTATTTTAATTCATTTTTGTGATAATATACTCAAATCATTGTATGATGGTGGTGTAATCTCATATTCATTCATGCATCGTGACCTTTATGTGCACTCTTTGCCTAACAGATCTGGGCACACAGACACAGATGAGAAATTTTCTTCCCATGTTTGTCTAGACCATCAGAACTGCAGCAATATTTTTAAAGGCAACAAGGGGAGAAATATTCATCCATCCAATTTTACATGCACTTTCGTTGGAGGAGCCAGTAGAGTCAAAATGCAATGACAAAACGATAACAATATGAGCCTGAGTAATTAATGCATCAAAGATCCTGAAATGTTTAGCTTTCAAGGTCACAGTGTGTGTTCTAACACTTTCATATTTATTATGACTGGACATTGGAGGTATTCACTTTTTGAGAGCGTTCACGAATACAGAAGTCGCAATAAAAACTCAGATAACATATTTTACAGGAGGAATGAAACTGAAACTGGAGTAAAGGATCCTTTGTTCCGTCACACTATAAAGACCGACTTAACACTTCATCCGATTCTTTGAGTTATTCGTAGAACGTATCATGTTGTAAACCCTTTTTTATCACTCCTGCCAAACAAAAGTGCCTGCAAATTCAAATAAACAGACAAAAGCAAAGCACCATGGGTTCATCAGACCAGTCTGACATGGTCTTGGAGCTTTTAGAGAGTGAATACATTAGATTCTGAGCTGATGTGTTGATCATATGACTCGGGTGGTCTCGGACAGACCATAGGGCGATTTACAAGCCAAGCTTCCTGGAAATGTCTGCGATGCTAACAGCAGGAATGGAATGGAACGGTGGCCATTTTGAGGTTTACACCACCACTAGTAGACAATTTAATCCAGTTAAATATGTGAAATAAAACCTAGAACAATAAAAAGTTGCACAGCCAGGAAAGAAAGAAGGAAAGATAGGGAGGAGGAAGGATTTGGGAATCCTCCAGCAATTACACAATTTACTGTTACAGTTAATAGTGTGATGCTGCTCAAATCGCTTGCAGAAGAATATGGCCTCTGTGTGAATGCTGTGATGTCTTTCATTAAATGAAGAGCCGTTGATTAAAGAGACCCCACCCAGAGGACGGCAGAAGGCCAAATCCCCTGCTTGAGCTGGGGAATAAAACAGCTCCTTGAGCCACAACTTTTTTGTAACGGCGTAATACATTTTTATAGGGAATGCGCTAAATCTGGCTCTGAACTCAGTATCCGACAGTGCAGATGCTAAAAACATGATTTACAATACTTGAAGTCATTCTTTCTGTGCTGCTTGGATAGTCACACCTCATTTTACGGCAGCCATATCACCCTGTAACCCAAGACTGGTTACCCACTGAAGCTAAGCAGGGCTGAGCCTGGTCAGTACCTGGATGGGAGACCTCCTGGGAAAACTAGGTTGCTGCTGGAAGAGGTGTTAGTGAGGCCAGCAGGGGGTGCTCACCCTGTGGTCTGTGTGGGTCCTAAAGCCCCAGTATAGTGACGGGGACACTATACTGTCAACAAGCACCGTCCTTCGGATGAGACGTTAAACCGAGGTCCTGACTCTCTGTGGTCATTCAAAAAATCCCAGGATGTCTTTCGAAAAGAGTAGAGGTGTGACCTCGGCATCCTGGCCAAATTTGCCCATTGGCCTCTGATCATCATGGCCTCCTAACAATCCCCATATCTACTGATTGGCTTCATCACTCTGTCTCCTCTCCACCAGTAAGCTGGTGTGTGGTGGGCGTTCTGGCGCACTATGGCTGCCGTCGCATCATCCAGGTGGATGCTGCACACTGGTGGTGGATGAGGAGATACCCCCTGACAATGTAAAGCGCTTTGAGTGCCTAGAAAAGCGCTATATAAATGTAATGAATTATTATTATTATTATTATTAAATAGACTTGAGCCACTGACTTTGAATTATTTCAAATGTTTTTGCTTTTGTCAATCATCTGTTATCTGTATATTTGTTCTTTTTTTACTCTTTATATGTGATTACAACACACTCTAATGGCAATTCATAACTACTGTATATTACTTTTTGGCAAATTGGTGCTGAATTCGTAAAATCTCATTCATATGTTTTTAAGATCTGCTTACGTCCCACTGACAGTATGGTTTAGGGGTAGACCTTTGTGCTAACTCTTTTTTCTAAATATCACACGTTTTATTACGAATCAAATTGAATGAATTTACAAATGTATACAAACACTCCACCCATTCACAAAAACATAAAATAGATATATTTTCTCATGAACACAGGTTCTATGGCTGCTTAATGGAATGTTCCCGGTCCATGTATGCTGTCAGTTACCACAAAAAAATGTCAAATAATTTGTAAAAACAACTATAAAGCATATTTACAGCAATGCACTTAAAATAGATGTCTGTGGGGCAAGATATTCTGCTTGGTCAGCAGAAATATGCATCTCATATTAATATTAATTCCTTCATAAAAAGTGTGTTCTGTAAAATTGTCAAAAAGGCCTTTTTAATTGTAACACAAAATGAACATCTGATTGTGCATTACATAGTGAATTTTTCTTCACGTAAACATATCGTGCACAAAGTTACCATTTTATATGGGTAATGGCAGGACTGGATTTATGGATAGACGGTTGAATAATTTTGCTGAGGCTTCACACAAACTCTGTACAAGGTTATTGAGTGAATTTCATCACATTAGTCTCATATTAATAACCTACCATGTATCGAAACAGTATGTATTGTAATGTGCATTCCATGGTAGTGCGTTGTCCAATAGACTTTTTAGATTTTACAAATTAAATTCATTCTTTGGGTCTTCTGTAGCATGCCATGTTGATGGAGCTTAACAGTTTTGAACCCGGAATGTAATGTTAGCAAACAATTTTATATTGAAGTGCAGAGAAAAAAAGGCAGCAATTATACATTTAGTCGAAATTGAGTGTGTCTGTTCAGTTTAAATGACAGTATTACATTTAAAGTGTCAGTTCCCCCAAAAATGGAAATTGCCATTTACTCACCCTCGTGTCGTTCCAAAACCATAAGACTTTTGTCCATATTCAAAACACAAATAAAGGTATTTGAAACTCCACAGTACCAAAAATATATCACTTTAAAAACTTCATAAAGAGGTCATGAAACCATATCCATACTTGTTTGACACCACAAAAAAGTATGGACACAAACCTCATTGTTTCTTGAATGTCAAGCAAGTACAGTTGAGCTTCTTGACTAAATTAAATCTGTTCATCATATACAGGGATTGTGACTCTTCATAAGACTTTGAAAGAGTTTAAATCATATGGATTACTTTTACAATGTCTTTTGGTGGAAAATTTTGGTGGAATGGACTTTAAGCAAAGAGACAGAAATCTTTCAGAATTCATTAAAAATATCTTGATTTGTGTTCTAAAGATGAACAAAAGTCTTATGGGTTTGGCAGGATGAGTGTCGGTAAATGATGACAGAATTTTCATTTTGGAGTGAACTGTACCTTTAAGATTCGCACACCATGTCTTTATCAGCTGTCTAAATTTAAAACTTAATTGGGAATGTTTTATATCACTTGACATGTTTATTACTGAAATGTAATTAGCCATTAAACAGACACTAAAATAATTTTTAAGGGACATACATTTGAGCAGGGTACGACTTTAGTGGAGCACTTCACTGATAGCTTGTAAAATCCAGCATTCTGAGGAGATTTATTCAGTATCATAGCAAGTCCTTTAGCAGTTGGGCCTCTGCACTAACAAAAGCCAGATCTGAATCCTCACAATGAAGTGGGTCCCCTGGTGCTATGATCGTTTGTCCAAAGGTGACATAAGGGGTTGGAGCTCGGCCAGAGTTCCTGATGTAAGAGTGTGTGTGTGTGTGTGTGTGTGTGTGTGTGTGTCCGGGTAATCATGAAGCAGATCCCTGAAGGCTGGCTTCATTTTTCACTCTGTCATTTAAGCCAATGGTAACGTCAAGCAGAACGAGGAAGAGTTAAAGGTGTGCTGTCTCAGCGGGGACGTTCAGAGAGAATTCTGTCATCGCAGGACCATTGAGGGGGTCAGACTCTCCTGCAAAAATAAACACAGATGCACACTGGCAGGGCTCTTTTAGAAAGCATTCATCACTCTTCTCTGCAGGTGTCCATCTGCGGTTGTCAATTAAATCATATTACGACCAGATACCATATTCATAATCATCTATCATTACAGTGACATAACATCATACCACTGTCACGCTTGGTGATTATAAATAAGTGCACGACGACAAAGAAGTAATCCACAATAGTCTTGTATTAATAAATCCACAAGGAACACAGGAGAATCACCAGAACCAACGTAGCACAAAACGTAGAAATAAACAATAACCGGCAAGGAACTGAACAGAGTAGGGAGTATAAATACAAAAGCAAGCGAGAGACTAATGACTTAATTAATGGAACCCAGGTGAACAGAATGACATAATTAATACAACTCAGGAAAACTAGGTCAAAGGAACATTAACAGACACGTAACAGTTCGCCCACCCTCCCGGGAAGGCACGTCCTCGTGCCGCATAGAGTCCAACTGAGGAGGGAGGGCGGGGGTTCTGGAGGGTGATGTGGAGCAGGAGAGGGGCAGAACCAAAACAAGTCCAAATAATAAATCCATGGGGGTGGGAGGAGCCAGATGTTGGTCCAGAGACCAGCCAGGACGAGGCCCCAGGCCGGAGTCGAGGAAGGGAGGAGCCATGGTGGAAACTTGGCTGGCAGATGACACCCTGGGGACGAGCGATGGAGACTGTGCCGCTGGAGGTGAAGACCCAGGTGGAGCCGAGCAGACGGAGAGCCAGGGTGACACTCGAGGTCCGGAAGTCCAAGGCGGAGCTGACGGCTCATGCGAGCGAGGTGGAGACGGGGACCCAGAAGACCGCGGCGGAACCGGAGCAACTGAGGACAATGGTGGAGCCAGAGGGATGAGGTGAAGCCGGAAGAGTGGAATCCCGTAGCAGAGGAAGGTCGACGACTGACCAAGGCGGAGCTGGAGGGATGAGGGAGCCTGGTGGAGCCAGTGGGATGACGGGCCACGGTGGAGACGAGGGAGCAAGGAACCAAGGCGGAGCCAATGGGTCATAGGACCATGGAGGCTGGAGGCGAGAACGGGATCCTCACGCCAAGGCACAGATGGAGACTAAGAGACCTGAGGCGAATAAGAGCGACTGGATGGCGCTGACTGAGGATGAGCTGAGGAACTGACAGGAACCAGCAGAAACAGGGCTGAGGAACTGGCTGATTTTAGGAGAGGAGGTGGGAGTGGGAGGCTAGGAGGGAACACAGGAGAACAGGAGCTGGGTGGACCCAGCGGAGACGCAGGAGATTCAGAACTGGATGGAACCAGCAGAGACCCAGGAGATATAGGAGACTCAGGAGAACTGGGTATTACCTCCCCAAACCAGTCTATTAAATCCATATAGAAAATGTCCATCACTTCCGCCAAATAGTTTACAGAGGCCAGTTGCAGCTCACCCTCTGCAGTGGGAGTGTGGTTGGGGCTTCCCTCCAAGCTGACAATCTCCACTAGTACTCCCTCAGGCACATGCGGTGTTGCCAGCTCACACACCTGGTCATAGCTTCTGGCTCCGGGCGATGGTAGGCGCAGTCGCTTCTCCTCGGACAGCTTGGCCTTCGTCGAGGTGTTCAGTCCGACATAATAAAGGGTGCAGAGGCAGCTGTCTGGGTAATGAGTCAGGTAAAATAGGTCTAAAAATTCCCTCGTGTGGTCCTCGAGGGAGCGATCCTCTTGCGGGGGCAGAGAACAGAACAAAAGGAAAGGGAAACGCCAAAAAAATCTCACTTTAAGGCCAGTTATTCTGTTACGTTCTGTACATATAAATGTGCGCATAATGACAAAGAAATTATCCACAATAGTCTTTTATTTAAAAAACCACAAGGAACACAGGGGAATCACCAAAACCAACATGGCACAAAACATAGACACTAACAATAACCAGCAAGGAACTGAACAAAGCAGGGAGTATAAATACAAAAGCAAGCGAGAGACTAATGACTTAATTAATGGAACCCAGGTGAACAGAATGACATAATTAAGAGAACTCAGGAAAACTAGGTCAAAGGAAAACTAACAGACATGTAACAACCACAAAACAAAGTCTGTTGTGCCTGTATGGTGTAAAATAATTGTGGCAATGCAGCATTCATGATACTACTGTGGGGTTTTATTGGTGGCTTTTCAGCTTAGAAAGCACCTCGGGGGACAATGTTAATACCATGGTACATGAAGGAAAGGAAAACGGACTGAAATAAAAAGAACGCACCTATAGAACCACAAAAATATGACTTCTTAAATTTAAGAAAGTTATTAAGTGGGACAGCTTGGCCAGTGTTAAAAACAGTGCCATATGTCAAGTCATTAATTACATTTTTGGGCTATAAATTAATAAGTTGTTATAAAAAATAACAGAAAAAAACACAGTTACTAATGCACAACCCCATATCAAAGTCTAGTTACTGTGTGCTGAATAAAAATATGTATTTATTTGTTTGTTTTAGAAATTTGACATTGATGTAGTGACTTAATATGCAATTTAAGTCGTTAATTCTATAAGGGAATTAATCATTAATTTTATTTCTGGCTCAGGTTTTGAAAGGACTCAAATCTGAAAATTCTGAGTCAACCTGATTAAAACTGAATTCAAATCTGATAGTTTACACTTTAAATCAAGGGTCGTCCAGCGAGCCGGTGATTCTTAGTATATTTTAACAACTTGAATCTTTGTATTTCCCTGGCCACGGTCAATGCAATTATTATAAGTAAGCTATTATAGTAATTATTATAAGTAAGCTACGAGCTAGGTAGCAAGGGATCTTTGGCAAAAGTTTTAACCTTAAAATTATGACACCAAACAATGATTCTTTATAAATGAAACATGAATTTTATTGGCTATTCTAGATTACATCAAAACTAAGCTAAAACACACATACACACAAACATACAGTTTCTTAGAATGAGAGTTGACGGAGTTGCATGAAGTTTCAAAGTTCTAACTCATTTTCACAAGTGGTTTTGAATTCACCTGAGAGAATTCACAAAGCAGAGAATTTGTCTTAAGTTTACTGCTTAAATTAGCTCGACACCAGTTCAGCAGAGATAAGATTTGGTTCGTTTACTTGCGTTCTGCTTGGTTGACAGCTGAAAAGCTGAGATGATGTCCCGTTACTGACGAAGGCTTCCTGGATGGCTGCTGAGGGAACCCCGGAGCTTTCGGATTGGTCGCTGAGGTGACGTTTGGATGACGTCCTTTTGGGAGACCCCTCGTTGGATTGGTTGGTCTCTTGATGACGCAGAGGCTTGAGCAGTTCTGCTAAAAAGTCTGAGTTTGCAAGACTTTAAGTTCTTTGAAGATCGCGAAGTTTCACTGAAGTGTTTGA
>NW_015536541.1:1045086-1064133 GCF_001515605.1 Sinocyclocheilus anshuiensis
GCATTAAAGTAATGGGGCTGAGGACCAGAATTAAATTTTAAAACAAAGACAACAACAGCTTTTAAGCCAGGGAAAACCTTCAATAAACGTGATTAAAACTCAACTATGATTGTGTACACAAGGTTATTACGTTCGTGTTTGGGAATGTTCCTTCTCAATGAGAGGAGAAGAGGAGAGAGAGGTAGGATGAAATCAGTGTGAAATAGCGAAAGAAATCAGATGTAACTGATTGAGTCACTTCAAACACTGCAACACATTTTGCCTTTGAGACTACAAAATGCTACGTGCTAACCACTAGCCTTCAATACTAATAGCTTAGCTTGGCTATCTGTTTACAAACAGCTCACAAAATGGCGCTGACGGCCTGAAAGTTATCCCGGAAAAGGTTTCTTAGAACTTCCGGGCTACGGCTGTTACTATGGCAATGTATCCTGCAATAACACACAAGCTGTGTCTCATTTACAGTTTACGCCCTTCGTGTGGGAACGGCGGCGCATTCCACACTGAACAACCAAAAAGCACTCTTTAGATTCTTATCTTACAGCGCTGTGTAACACTCACTCGTTAGAGTGAGGTAAATTAATGTACAGCTTTACTGCAAAGTAGTAAAAGGATGCGTCCCTTTTTTTTGGAATGCAGGGGGAAAAAGGGGAGGTGTCCTGGGGTCATGCCCGTGTCACGAGTGTGGGTCTGCCATTCTTCTCGCTGGACATGGGCTATTAATCTGTCACTTTCTGTTTATCGGATTATTCATTTATGCGTTAAACGGTCATGGGTATCATGCATCTGGTCCTTGAAAGCCCGTAAAACAAAGATAGTTTTGTATCCTAGTTTTGAGTTAGGGTTTAAGCACTGTTTTTTATTTGAGTCTCTTGAGACGATACACTAGATAGTACAGGAACTGCTTCAACACTTCACTGACCCTGCATGAGTTTTACGACCGCAGCTGGCTGCATAGGGGCTCCTCAGTTTGTCTCAATGGAATGTGATTGTTTCATGTGTGACTCAATAGTGTAAGTGGGTCCGTTCGAAGACAGAGATCCTACATTGATGTAAAAAAAATAAAATGATTAGAATTAAATTTTTCTTCTGCATCTTCCATTCAAACAAAGCCATATACTATGTTCCTCTGACACATAGTTCACATGTTAGATATATGCTCGTTTGTTAAATTAAGGTAGACTGTTTGTTAAGTTAAGGGAGTCTGACATAGACTGACACATTTTACTCCATTCTGCCCTAATCATTCATACTATGGTATATCTGATACTATCTGATTACTATCTATTACCAGGTGTCTTTTTTTTCCCCATAATGCCCTGGATATCTAAATTGCCAAAAATGTTCAGGTTTTGTCTTTGTTTTCCTATTGTTTTTGTACTTGCTGAAGATAACGAGTGAAAAGCCAAAAAACTGAAAAGTTTGGCCAATAAGGTGCAGGCATTGTACATAACTGACGTATTGTGGCATGCGAGAAGGTGGGATCTACAGAGAACGGTCAAAGCGACGCAAATATGTGAACATATAATGTACTTTATGTGTACTGTAGAGCATGTCAATAGGACAGCAAAGTCAAAACCCTGACATTTTAAGCAATTTAGAAATCCTGGCCAGGACAAGTCTTGGAAAAAGACGTATGGTCACCCTAACCATCGCTGTACTATGGTATTACCACAGTGCTTTTTTGTTCAGGATATAACAGTTTTTTTCTCAGGTGTAGTTCAATATGAAAGTCGTATATCAGACAAATTGTCTTGTTTTCATGACTAAACTAATGTCTGGGGCAGAGTTGAAATTGAACAAAGCAGGGAGTATAAATACAAATACTCCCTATTTTATTTGCTGCAAAACCAGCAAATAAAATTTTTTTTTTGCGTTTTATGCAGACGCATTCTGAAAAAAGAGTCAAAGTTCCACGTTATATTTTCCTTTTCTTTTCTTTTTGTGTGTGCTTTGACTGTACATTGTTTCAGAATCATTCCAAGGTGAAAACCTGAGCTTATTTTGGAAAACCATCATTTTACCAGATGAGAGTGTGGGAATATGGGTCAGAATGAAAAAAAAAATTATGAAACTCTGTTCCATGCACACTTAATCCCCTCAGTCTCCACAAAGTGGACTTTTTCACGTTGGTTCATCTGACTTCATGTAAGAGGGTCACATTGGTAAAACTGAAAAGATCGAGCAGTGACCCTGAAGAACCTGTCGTGACTCATGCACTGAACTTATGAGCATATTATCAGATTTTTTTCCATTCCAGCTGAGGCAGGGGAATCATTTTTGGAGAAATATGTATTATGGAGCCTTAGGTGATTGCAAGCAACTCCCTGGACTATAAATCGTCATTTTGCTGCTGTGGCGTTTTGTTATTTTTACACCGAACAAAGAGTTATGCGAAGAGGGCTTGAATCCAGTTTGATGACCCCTACTAAACGCCAACTCTAATGAGGCCTGAATTAAATCACTCACTCGTTGCTTCATTCACTCAGTAAATGTTGGTATTTTAGTGTAGCTAACAGGTCTGTTTTTGTATGTGGATGTGCATTTAAAGGTTTTATGTTATGACTAATATAGCCTAATATAGCCAGCGGTGTATCAACGCAAATTAATTAAGCTATTATCTAAATTGAAATTGTTCCCAGTTGTTTATGCACCTAATTTTTGGCAGATAAAGAAAAGCAACACTGACCTTATGGATGGTGTTAATTACTTCTAATGTAGGAACTGCCTATGCGATATATTGTTCAGCTAGTTTGTTATCAGTTTTGTTTAACAGGCAACACATGCAGTTAATTGCGCAACATGGTTCTGTTTTGACTTCACCTTCATTCATGTATCATTTGTTTTCATACAGGACCTTAGACCCGTTTCTTGGAATTGGTTCGGCTTTAACCTGACACTGTTTTGAAATCCCCTTTAATGAAGCATATCCAATTGTAGTGTTGACAGCGTCTTGCTCTTTTTGGATAATAGGTCCTCTCAAAGTCTGGAAGCAGAGGCCCTGGTACAGTTAAAAGGAATCTCAATCTTTTCAACCCTAGTTTAGTGCACAAATACAGGAATTGGGAGCCTTTATGTGGTGGCCTGTGGTAATGTTACACAGCTGTGTGCCATTTTTGTTTCTCTTTCGAAGATCCAGAACACAACCAAAAGCCTTTGTGACAAAAAGCTCAATCATGGTAGGGGGCACTTAGTTGTTCTTTGTTTCGACACAGCAGAGATCTGAATGTTGGAGTTAAGCTCGTTAGACACACTCATTACAGCTTCACTCATCCGGCTTCAATTAAACCATGTAAAAGCAGTCAATGGTTTCATTTTTGTTCTATAAAACATATTTTTTACAGTATGATAGCTAAATATGTTAAATAAACCTATTAATTCCATGAATTATATGATTCTAAAAGGGTTCTGAAATATTTGTACATCTCTCATACTTAAAATGCTTAGATTTTCAATTCGGTCAGTATGTTACTAATGGATGTTTCGTGTCTATGAAAATGTATGCATGCTACAATCTGTGGAGAATGACTGAGCAGTAACTTCTTCATCAAATTTAGTACCTAGTGACATATGATAGTGTGGGGATTTGTAGCCTGCCCTGACACTCCAAACACTACATCTGTTAAAGCATACTGGGTCTCTTGCCAACCATGATTGATGCAGGGCAAAACAAACTCCTCAGAAAGCAGCTCACAAATTGCAACATCTTGCCCCCAGCAGAGAGGATGGAAACCCACTGGGTTCTGCCTCAGCATGGATCCCTTCAAGGATGCAATGGCTTACCACCACCAAAGTAGTTCCAAATAAATCTGTTTACTATTCAAGGGGCTTGTGAGTTTTGATTGGGTATCAGAAAGTCAAATTGAACTATTCTAAACATGTTCAACAGGAATGAGTAAATTATTCTGTCAATATATCAATGTTTTACCACGTCTTTCTTTGACAAATTGATTTCTGCACTTATTAGTTACATGAAGTGCCATGTGTGAACATAAATGTGTGTGCTTGTGTTTAAATCTCTCTTCCCAGTGAGTGGCTGTTAAACGCTGAGCTCACAGGGATTACATGGTGACTGTGAACACTGCTCTGGCAGGAAGTTCCCACTGCTTTCAGTATCAGGGCGGAAAATGCATGCTTGTCAGAGATCCTAAACCTGGCATTGATTTCCGTGCCATGTCATTCTTCAGCCCTGGCTCCAGCTCAGCCATTTTATCTATATCCTCTCTTCGCCATCCATAATCACACAGATTAGGAGACAAGCAACTGCCAAAGGAGTCTGATTTGTTATATGTGAACCTGTTTTCACAGTATGTCCTATGACTAATTGGGGAGCCTGTCTCTCAAAACAGTCCCTTTGTTCATGGTATTATGTGTGTTCACCTCCATTGTAATTGGTCTGACTGTGTTTATCCAAGAAGTCTGAAACCAGACAATCCTCTCAGTGATGTAACCATTCAGAGCAAGACATCAAAGTGCATGGATAACTTTGGTTCATTGTCTTGACAGGAACTTGTTCAACTGACCAGTTATCGTTCCCAGTAGTTCCCAGAAGCTTTTTTCCCAAGTACAGTCATCAAATGTGGGTAACACAAGCTTAGGTCTTTGGGCTGCTGCTATTTCTAATGCCTAAGAGGCTGAAGAGTCAAATGAAGCATTGGGATACTGTAACATTTATAGTCCTGTTGCTCTGGCATTGTATCGTCCTCCCAGTGTCAGTAACTGAAGCCAAAGTCTGGTTAAGGCAAGTCAATTTACTTGGCGGTCAGTCATTCCCATTTTCTATGGATAGGTAATACAATGTGCAAAGTTAAAAATGGACCAAAAATCATTCCTTTAGGGGTACAGCAGCTTATCACTGGAGTAAGTACTCAGAAAGGTACTCTTTTGTACCTTATTTAACCCAAAACGGTGTATACTAGAACAAATGTGGCATGTAGCCGATGCACCAAAAATTGGTCCACAAATTTGAACAGAAACCTTCTTAGAGGAATTAAATCAGATATCCTAAACCAGAAATCTTAAACAATTTATAAGATCAAATTTTAGAGTCCCAGTGGAGGAGGCATTTCTGTTTTAGGTTTCATGTTCTCCCAGTGTCGGTGTTGGTTCCCATCCAGTTTCCCCGCTGCCTATGGCTTGAAATGTTGGGATAGGTTCCAGAATATTGTGATGCTGCATATGACAAACAGTTTGGAAAATGGATGGATTTATTCAGATTTTGTTTTTTTGCTCAGAAATGTGTTCAGAAATGTTTTGGTTTCAGCGAAGAATGATCACTAACCAACTAACCATCTTTTAGGCATAGATAAGTTGTATCTTGCCTAAGTGACAAGCTAAAGATACAGTTTTTGCTAAATGTTTTCTGTCAGTTTTATCATGCTAATACTCTTAAAAGGTGAAAGATAGAAATCTTGATTGGTAGTTGGCTCTATATAGACCATTCAGCCACAGTGGGCCTGCAACACAACCACTGCAACCCTTGGATCCCGTTTGATGGACTTAAACGCAGCCTCAGGCCCAGCAAGCCATCTGAGCCTTCCCAAAAGCAGGAGCTCTGGATTTGGTTTCCAACCCTGTAAGCCTGGGGCTCAGCTTCCTGCCCCTGGAGCCCCAGAAACTGCAGGGGCTCAGGCTAGAAAAAGAGAGGTATGTTCAGCCAATATTCTCATCTAAGTGCTTTGATGATGGGTTTCACTGGCTGCGAGCACACAAAACAGCCCAGGAATAACATGCTGTAAAGCAAGACTCATTGAGATTGGACATCTGCCGTTGAATCTTAAAGGGATAGTTCACTAAAAATGAAAATTCTGTCATAATTTTCTCACCCTCAAGTTGTTCTAAACCTGTGTGACTGACTTACTTCTGCGCAATAGAAAATTCATTGTTTTTTTTTTCTCCATACAATGAAAGTCAGAGGAGTCCACTATGGGGCTTGGACCCAACAGTTCTTCAAAATAGCTTCTTTGTCGATTTCTAAAAAATGCCCTTCACTTCATCATGCGGTCAAGAACTGCTTGCTTAACGAATGCATCAAGTTGTCACTTATATAGATGTCAAAGGAATGAAATTTGCCATTGATCACACCCTCAAATGTTGACATGAAAATAAATCTAGCTAACTTGAGATGCATGTTGGAGGCAACACCAGAGCATCTTGCTCCTATCCTGGAGCCATTGAGGCAGCAAAGAGGAAACAAATCTTGCCAAACTTTGATAAATGACAATCCATGCCGGTCTTGTCAAAAACACAAACAAGCACAAAAATATCACCAAAAAAAGAGTTTGTTTCTCCTGAAGAACGAACTTTATTGGGGTACCAAACTGTATCAACCTATTATTTAACATTTGTCTGCATTCAGACAGGATTTGGATCACAATGGTCACTCCTTATAAGAATATAGTTCCTAATATATGCTTAATCACACTAGAGCACTAAGGTCTTTCATAATACATGCCCTGGTTGAAATTTTGCTCAATGGTGAAAGAAACAAAAAATTTTATGATATAAGATAAGAGAGGCTGTCATTGATGTATCTGCCTCATTTGCTGTAGTACAATCCCACTGACTATTTAAACATGAGCAGCCTCTCCCAGAACCCTACACACTTTCTATAGTCTGTGCCTTTAATCAGGCTGTGGATCTATCCTAAAATCCCTTTGCCATTAAGTGAAGATTTGGCATGACAAATGGGAACACTGTGTATTGGGAGTATCCAGCAAAAATGGGGCCAGCTGTGTTTTTCGTTTCATATGAGAGATTGGAAAAAAAAGAGGGAAGCAAACATGACAAAGGCTGAGGGTTTGAGGGCAACTTTGGGTAGAGAAAAAGACACTTGTGACAGAATGAGAGCATCAATGACCTTTTTGATTAGTGAAATAATAAGCTAATAATAAGCCACTAAAACAGTTTTTTTTTTCAGTCCACTAGGATACAAGGTTTGCAGAGGTATGTCATTGATATAATTGGTACTTATTATGAATGAAGTTAAAAGTCTAAATATTTCTCATTGATTTCTTTGTTGTTGTCTGTACAGTCTTTCAGTAAGGTTGCTGCAGCATTGTTTGAATGAGCGCCTCTTTGTTGCATGCCTGTCTATTACTGTGGTAGCCACAGTTGACTAGCCCCTATAGACCTTGTGTGTCAGAGAAACAAGTGCGCAGCCATCTTTAGAATTCTGTCTTTTGGTAGTTATATAGCATCACTGTTGGTGAGTAATTAGCTGGTGAAGTGGATTTACTTATTGTAGAGTTAATGAAAGTTGTTTGAAAGGGAAATCTCACTAGACCGGGAAGATTTTAAAATGAGCGGTTCATTCATAAATTTGTACAACCTTACCTTCATGCTGTGGAAATACAGTGCTAAAGGAAGATAGAAGACAACGAGTGCCATGCTGAAAAGGGGCGGAGCTACATAAGGTCTATAGATTCTATAAAAACAAAGCGTGGTTGGCCAAAGCAATGGTGGACAGTAACAAAGAATTTTACTGTACTGTTTCAAGTATATGTACTTTATCGGCATTTTGGAAAACTTTGACTTCTCTTCATTCCAAATCCTAATCTGACTTTTTTGTTCCAGCTTTCAGAAAGACATGTCATTCCTCGTTATTTTGAAGCAACAAAATCGAGACCCGCTATGAGACAATATCTGATTCAGAAATGAATCATTCTTTTAAGACAATTCTTTTCAAAGATTTACGGATCATTTTGAGTGATTCTTTTGTGAATTTGAATGATGTGACTACAGTAGTTAACAACTCATTCATTCAGTGATATTGGTCCCAGTGAGTCCCAAGTTAAGAAACCAATGATATTTTGAGCAAGATTATGGAATAGCCTATATCAAATAGCAAAAAAAAAAAAAAGTAAATGGTAGCGCTCATTGATCACTAATTTATTTTTTAAACCTACAGTAAGTTGTGTACATTCAAAAAAAAAAGATTGTCATGTTTAATTCAATGTGTTACTGATCTTACTGAATTTGTGAAATTTCTGAGATTTTTTTTTTTTTTTGCAGTGTAGTTTAACTCAAGTTTAGGGTTTTTGTATCTTTTCCACTATAAATAAGCTACAAAGTGCAAACCTGAGAACTTCTGTCTTTGGCTTGCAAGCTGCTGTTATGTGATGCAATCCTGTTACACATTACATTCTATGCCTTGGGTGGGTGGAAAAAAATCCTATAAAACTAGAATGTCATTTCATTAGAACCATGGAAGTTGAAGCAATTTCCCCACATTTGCCATATTCATTGGCATGTCTTTTCTAAATTAACTTTGTTGCTTTGTTGTCCCTCGATGTTGAATAATGTGGACAAATAAAAAAACTCCAGCCAGGTGCTTTTGTATATAATATATCCCGAGTGATTTCCAGCATATGACAGCAAAGCTCAGTTAGCACCACATGCTAACTCTCAGACGTTAATGCAGACAGCTTAGCAAACAGAAGAAAAACCATTTAAACGTAAAGAATGTTACAAGGTCCCTGAGCTTAGAAAACAACACCTCAGACTTTACAATGAACAGTAAGTCTGCGCTAAAAGATTGAGGGGGGTTGAAGAGAGATTTATGTGTAGAAAATTACAGATGGAATTAAATAAAGTGAGGTTTTACTACTGCCTGCATCGTGTGTGATTCTCATGCACGCACCAACTGTATAAGTTTTACTGGTGAGTAACTAAGTGTTTTAATTTCACACTCGTGCTGCTAGCCACTTAAACCTTGGCGGCTTCATGGGCCGAGTTGTGGAACATTCCATGCAATCAAACAATCTGGGTGCGTTTAAAGGGAGATCTGGCGGCCATTTCATGCCTTGAAGGATCGTGCCAAAACAGTGCTGTTTGATTTGGACGTGCTTTACTGAGAAAGGTGTGATAGTGTGCTGTGCCAGGATAAAAGGAGGGGGGAACTGTGTGAACTTGTTTACCTTGTAATGATATCCGGCAGCCATATCACTCTGTAACCCAAGACTGGTTACCCACTGAAGCTAAGCAGGGCTGAGCCTGGTCAGTACCTGGATGGGAGACCTCCTGGGAAAACTAGGTTGCTGCTGGAAGAGGTGTTAGTGAGGCCAGCAGGGGGTGCTCACCCTGTGGTCTGTGTGGGTCCTAACGCCCCAGTATAGTGACGGGGACACTATACTGTCAACAAGCACCGTCCTTGGGATGAGACGTTAAACCGAGGTCCTGACTCTCTGTGGTCATTAAAAATCCCAGGATGTCTTTCGAAAAGAGTAGAGGTGTGACCTCGGCATCCTGGCCAAATTTGCCCATTGGCCTCTGATCATCATGGCCTCCTAACAATCCCCATATCTACTGATTGGCTTCATCACTCTGTCTCCTCTCCACCAGTAAGCTGGTGTGTGGTGGGCGTTCTGGCGCACTATGGCTGCCGTCGCATCATCCAGGTGGATGCTGCACACTGGTGGTGGATGAGGAGATACCCCCTGACAATGTAAAGCGCTTTGAGTGCCTAGAAAAGCGCTATATAAATGTAATGAATTAAATTAATTAATTATTGTAACCCAGAACACATTCCATATTGCTGATCCTATGAATGCTGACACTTTGATTTTTTATCTTGTTCGTCAGTGTGATCAAAGTCTCTGGTGGAAAACCTTATTTAAAAATATTTGTTGTTGCAATCAGGTCCACATGTGCTCTGGAACGATTCTGGTGTAAGTGTCCAAATCAACTCAAATGTGTTTGCATTGACAAAAGAGATTTGGCAAGCCAAAAGGACTTGCTGGATATTGCTCGTGGTGTGGCATGCACATGTTTCCTTCGATCACTGTGCATGGCTGAGCTTTCAATAAAGCTTGGATAAGGTGCAAGCTCCAGAAATTAGATCAAGCTATAAAACAGTGAATATGCCTAGAAATTTCCATTGCATAGTTATGTATGTAGCTAATGTTAATTTAGTTCTCAAATAATTAGGACTAGTTAAAAAATACATATTTGAATATTAAATGGGCTCTTTGTGCCATCTTTTGAGTTGTCCATATGGAATGCAAGCAAAACAAACATTTGCCTACAATGTGACCAGTGCATTCAGATTAATGAGCAAATTACTTTTATGAGACAGTTCTTTTTAGTAATGATAAAAATATAGTGCAGTGAGTATAACTTGATTCCAAAATGATTGAGTCATATGAGGTGGTGCTTTTAAAAGAATAGTGAGTTTCTTCATTAGAACAGATTTGCATCACTTGCTCTCCTATGGATTCTCTGCAGTGAATGGGTGCCGTCAGAATGAGAGTCCAAACAGCTGATAAAAACATCACACAAATCCACACCCAAACTCCAGTCCATCAATTAACATCTTGTGAAGTGAAAGCTGCGTGGTTGCAATAAACAAATCCACCATTAAGGTGTTTTAACTTTAAATTGTCGCTTCTGGCCAAAATACAAGTCCCCTATCCATAATAACGCTTCCTCTGGTGAAAAAGTGTATCCCCTCTTGTCCTCTCACATCAAAATCCACCTACATATTTGTTGAGAAACATTTTGAACTGTATTGGCTTGTAAACGGTGCTTGATCTCGGCATATTTCACTCCTTATTCAGACAAGACCACTTTTTCACTGGAGAAAGCAATATTATGGATAAAATGGCTATGTATTTTAGCCAGAACAACTGTTTGAAGTTAAAACCATTTTAATAATGAATTTGTTCAGCAATTTTCAGCAAATCTAACTTTTTGGGTGCACTATTCCTTTAATGAGTAGTTCAAATCGACGAGTTTCCAGTTTGAATCAGTCTGAAACGCTGCACTGTATAATTTACAACATTAGCAGAAAGAGAATTTATTTCAGATTCAGTCCATTAGCAAAACGGACATACAATCGAAATGTACCTAAATGAATTGGAATCAAATCAAACAGAATCAAGAGTTTACACATTGAATGTATGCTATACTGTAACACTGCAGGTATTGTCATTGTAATTTAATTTATTTGTTTATTATCATTGAATGACGTTAATAATATATTAATTTTAGGGGTTTATTAAAAATTAAAATTCATACATTATTAATATTGCTTGTTCTTGTCGTAAAATCTTAGATTTGTATTTAACTGCATGTCTGTGACCTTGACTGCAGTACACAGAACAGCTGCCATGCATTATTTGATTTTTAAACAGTGTCTTTTGTTTGTATTTGCACAATTAAGCTGGATTGGTTATTGTATCAGAGATGATAAACATAATTTGCACCTTCTGTCTATATAGAGTTGACAGAGTGCTTTTGGTGAGAGGTTAATAGCCAGCTGCAAGAACTTTCATTAACCAAGACCGGTAATTAATTAAATGTAAAATATATAATTGAAGTCAGATGGTGCAATGAGGTAGTAGTTTTATTTCTAATTGACCAAGTGAAATGGTCTCCAGCGCTTGCTTTCATCACACAGATTAGGCATCTGAGAAAACAGTGTGGATGTGATTCTAAGGTAATGAAGTATAAATGTGATGTAACTCAAAACATTTCAAACAATGATGTTTGGACACACATGGTGCACTGCTCCACGAGACAACAGAGCATTAAAGGTCCCTGAGGCACATGTGATGGTCAGGGCCAAAGTTTTACTCCATGCAACATTTTACAGAACATTATAGCTGTTGAGAGCCATTGTTCTGGCAACCTGACAGTTTGTCTGTGTCTCAGTGCAGCTTAATTGAGTTTGAGAGTCAATAACTTACTATCTTTTTACAGTGTTACTATAATCTCAATGATATAAAATGGAAAACAGAGACTGTCGGGTACTGTTCTCGGTCTAATCTATTATTTCCTATTTTTTTCAGCAGCTTCTTGGATGTCTTGAGTTAGTGGTCCACCTACCTGTTTTCCAGATTCAGTTGTGCCACATATGTGCAATCAAGGACTTGCTTTTGTGGCCTTAGCAGTGACCAGTGAGCTCTTATTTTGGTGAGTTTCATGTTAATTTGCCATCATAATGAGGCTTTTCAATACTGTATGTAACAGGTAATCAGTGGGAAATGTCTTTTCACTTGTTTAAATGATCAGTATTTATCAATTTGCAAGCACTGACAGACAAACAAGTGAGGAAAGGTGAGACCCTCTGCATTTTGGCCTTGTTTTACAATAATAAAAATATCTTTATAACATCTTTAAAACAAGATATATTTACTTGAGAAACAAATTTGTAAGATAACACTAGTTTTCAGGAAATATAGCTTGAAATATGTTTATTGGTAACACTTTATGAGAAGCTTTAAGGATTAGTTCTTAGTGTTAATTTCAAAATGTACTAATACATTATTAAAATCAAATGTTTCTGTTAATATTATTTCATGGACTTGAGCTAACATGAACTAACAATAATTAGTTGTCTTTTTATTAACCAATTAAAAAAAACATGAATAAATAAATATTAACAAATGTATTTCTTATTGTTAGTTAATGTTAATTAATGCATTACTAATGGGAAATTTGTAAAGTACTGGTTTATTTTTTGTACTCGATTGTTTTGTTTTTTTCTTGTTTTAATCATAAGTCTAAACATTAGGGGGGAAAAAACAAATAGTTTCATTACCAATTATTTAAGTAATTATCTTGTTATGAAGATGTTTAGTTTGAAGATGAAAATGTTTCCAGTATTTGATAAGTGGACAGCTGGCTTTAGTTGCATCATTACTCAACTTTTCTTTATTGTAGTTTTCATATCATTCAGACTAATCTAAGATGATTAATACATTCCTTTCAAGCTACATCACTGTTAATTAGTGTGGTCATTCCTACTTGGAAAAGAAGTTTCTTCTAATAGTGGACTGTTAAAGAGAAAAATCCAGTTGTACCACATTCATTGGCACAGACGAGAAATCCCAGTCTTGGTGAGGTGGTTGGACCCCTCAAACCCCTATATGCTGGGGCTAGTTTTGGGACCTGTTTCCCGTCTGGAGCGGATTATTCAGTTGTTAGCAGGAAGCCACACAAACACACACACACACACGCATGCACCCACACACACATACACTCACAGTCAGTGCCCATAGAGAGCCATCATCTGGCAAACATATGGCACAAGGGAGCCTAAATTAAACAAAATTCTCTGTGATTAACACACAAACAACTTCATCTACTTATTTTCGTGGCCTTCGAAAGTCACCATTGATTTTTGACCCTGGTTCTCCAGGCCTTCACCCCAGGAATGTGTGAGAGTTATGAAATTATGATTGCATAGGGTGTGTCTTTTTATGTAATCGTTTATTGTGTTTGTCTGCTGGGCAGGGTCTGTTAACTGTGCCACTAGCCTTTCAATGTTCCAGACTCGGTCCACCTGCCAAAAATCTGTATTTTTATCCCCTTGTGAGTGCCCTTCACCTGACCTTTAAACTCATTCATAAGCACCTCACCATTCATATTAAACCAGAACTCCCCACCCAGGCCCTTTACCTCACATTCGGCCTGACTGCACTGTTCTCTTCTGGTTTTTCAAATGAGCGTTTGGTGGTGGCAAAAAGGAAAAAAACATTTATATTTCCCCTCACTTCTCAGCCTTCTCCGTACCTCTTTTGTCTTGGCTGTGGGTCTGCTGTTTGATCCTGGCGTGAGGAAGTGTGGGTGTAATTGTGAGTAAAAATGGGCCAGGGCTCCATGAGGGTAATTCCGTTGAATGGGTTTCAGGCTGGGCCAGGAATTTCAAGAGAGAGAAAAAGAAAAGAGAAATGAAAATGTCACAGAGAACACTATAATAATAGCAACGTGAATTTAAAACGGAGAGAAGTATGCACTACAAAAAATATTTTCTTTACGTTTTGTGTTAATGTGCCAAAGTTGTATCATTTTCCAGTAACATATCTAAAAAAAGATAAATAGCTTAATAAAGATATATTTACTTATTAAAACATGTCATTGTAATTAATTAAATGTTCAAACTTGTCTTTACAGATTGAATAACTGCACTTCTTTATATTAAGAACACAAAATACACTTGTAATAAAGGAATAGTTCACCCCCAAGTGAAAAATTGCTGAAAATTTAGAGGGTTTTTTTTTCATCAGAACAGAGTTGGAGAAATGTAGCATTACATCACTTGTTCACCAATTGATCCTCTGCAGTGAATGGGTGCCGTCAGAATTAGAGTCCAAACATTTGATAAAAACATCACAATAATCCTAAAGAAACAAATCTACCTCTTGGATGACCTGAGGTTTAGTAAATGTTCAGCATTTTTCTTTTTCATTTTGTGGTGAGCTATTATTTTAAAGATATATTATTTGAAAACAAGTGTTAATATCTTATGAAGCTTGGCTTGTCAAGTAAATTATATTAAAGGATTTTAAGATTTTTTTATTAAAATGGAAAAAATGGCACTTTTTACAGGTCTGGGGCTCTCAGAAGTGGAAGTCATCATAGTTAAATTTTTATTTTGGTAAATGGAAACTACAACAAATGCAATTGTGTGTGTGTGTGTGTGTGTGTGTGTGTGTGTGTGTCTTCCTGTTTGCTGGTGTTTCTATGACTGTATGACTTCACAAAAGAGGAACAAAATATTGACAGATTGCATTGTTAAAAATGTACATTTTAATTAAAAAGTAATACAAATAAAACACTATAGATTCACAATGTTAATATCTGTGTAAACTTGTCATCACAGTCTGTGAAAAGAGTTCATAAGTCAAAAATACTGATTAAGAATAATGTGTGTGTGTGTGTGTGTGTGTGTCTGTGTTGCACTGCACATAAAACAAAACTTAATTAGCAGTTACATCTTGTTTTCCAGTAAAAAAATAATTAATTAATTAATTAAACAAAAACTCCAAACATCCTTACAGCAGCATGGATGTACTTGTTCATAAATTCACTATGACTTCTTATTTTTACCGGATCTGGAATCGTGTTAAAGTGATTTAACAATAGTGCTGTTATGAGGCAAATGACACAGAGTGCTAAAAAAATGTTTTAATTAGATGAGTGACAGACAGACAGACAGGCAGAGAGGGTGAAGTGCCCTCTGCTGTGAGTGCATGAGTACTGAGACTAGCTGCTTACCTCAGCACAGCTCGTCTCTCCACAATTCCACTCTCTGTTCCGCCTCACATTAGCGCTGCTTTCATATTCAAATTACTGTTTTAGTAACACCATCTATTCATCCTCCCTTTGGAGTTTATTTGTTTTGATGGTCGGGGGTCATTCGAAATTGTGCCAAAAGTTGGACTTTGACTATGTGTGTGTGTGTGTGTGTGTGTTCACGTGTGTGCACTATAAAAGAGGTTGCTGTTTCATGGCCTGGCCTTCTGTGGGCCACCACTCCAGAGAGGGAAACGACTTGGCTTTTATGTCTCCCTTTTGAAGTGGCACAAGAACGGCCTGTTTCTGCCAACTTCACAAACCCATCCAAACACTCACTGCTGATCATTAGCAGCACTAACACGTGTTAATTATCACTGTACAGTCATGTGAAGTGCTAAACTCTGTTTGTAAAAAGACTTATGATTATTTTCCACTTATGAGGTTTTGACAGTCCTTAAAATTGTGCGTAATTGGCCAATCTGCTAAATGATTCCCTTGTCAGTGTGTTCAGTTTCCCCAAAGGAATCTTGTACATTTTGAGTGCATCTCAAGGGTTTGAAGTAGCACTTCATTGAAGCTGTAATATCAAGAGAAATATTAGGTGAAGATATATTCTGTTGATGATGATATTGAAGATGGGTGAGATTGTTGTGGAATCTGAAGTGATTCAGGCTGGATCATTTTTAAGTGTCGTAGTGTGAGATCCACACCCAAGGAAAGACCTTGAGTACCAGGCAAAAACATTATCCAGACTCCATCATCTTCACCTCCTCCTGACCGTTGACAGGCTCTCGGTGAAGACTCTTCAGTTTGGACGACAGAGTGATGAGAGAAGCTTTTAAGAGACAAAGAGAAAGTGAGATAGGAAGCTCTTTGGAAAAGTGCAGCATTTACTGCTTCAACGTGGAATGAGTAAAATCTGTGACGTGTTAAAGGTTTTAGGAGTGAAATTGGGAAGATGTGTTTGAAAAGACAGGCGTCACTAAGCATTTGTGGTGCTTTTGTGCACTTTATTTCAGCTCATAAAACTGCCTAGGCTTATTCACTAACTTATTCACTGATCTAGTTTAACCAAGTGCTATTGATCTGGAGCTATTTAATTACATTTCTGCATATTTAAATTGTCATTCTTTGGTCTAAACCCCCTTTTTATGGAAATTAGTAAATTTATATGTTTTCCAAATACCATATGTAAAAACAGACAGTAAATATCATTTTAGTAAAAAGTAATTTTGTGTACAAAATTATTGATCATGGCATTCATAATTTAAGAATATCATCTGGGAAAATATCCAGACCTAAAGTCAGTTTTTAGTCATAGTTTTTTGTCTTTTGATGAAAATCAGTTTAAATTTAGTTTGCATTTAATTTTTTATTTATATTTAACTGTAGTCAGTTTTACTCCGTTTAAATGTAGTCAAAATTGTAAAGAAAACTAAAATAAAAAGATTTTAAAAAATAAATAAAAAAAAGAAAGAAAGAAAAAAAAAGAAAATGTCCTACTCCTTTCTGTCTGGCTGAAAGTGGAAGCGAGACATCTGGAAAGGACCCTATCATCACCTCAGCCTAACTTCTGCACCCGCTGCCAAGTCCAACATTGTATCATGCTCTACATGTAGAAAAATTGCCCTCATACTTCAAACCAGCCAGCTCAGATTACACGACCACAGTGACAAAACCCATTGCATTTGTTCCCCTTCATTCAGAATGAAACGTATGGCCACACATAAGCAGGGTTTAAAAGCCACAAGGGAACAGAGAGCCATATTATACCACTAATTTTCACCACTTGTGATCATGTTCAATATGGTAGACATAGTCTGTAAATTTTGTCACTTTTCCAACTAACTTTCCTTAACATACTCCATGCTGCCAGTGAATTGTCTTTCATGTCAGGCCGTCTCTGCTGTGCCCTGTTGCTTGTTAGTTCTCCACATCTGTGCTCTTTGAAGTGCATCCAGACTCAGAATGGCAGAGATGCAGGGTCTTTCCAGGCCTCCCAGTATCAAAGCACACTAATATTACACACTGGTTATTAATGTCAGATTATTTTCCCACCTCAAGGCACCCATGGGACCAGAACGAGAAGGAGTGGCTCAAATATTATGCAAACATGCTTATGAGCTGGCTGAACATTTACAAATATTTTCCCAATTTGTGAGGCAGGGACGAACGCTTTATGAACTGGAACTATTTTTCCATTCAGTTTTAAAGTCTTTGTGGGTTTCATGTGAATATAAGACGATTTTATCTAGAAAAACATGTGAGAAGTGGCTAAAGGCTTGAATGCTGATGCCACTTCAGATGTTTAATGATGATCTCACACGTGTTGCTCTTTGAGCAAACTCATTTGAGTGCTTCTCCAATTTGTGCAGGCCACGCCACTAATATTTACCAGATTCACATTTATTGATCAGTTTGTTTCCCTCATTTACCCAGGATGATTCAATTTCTGCTGAATTGTGTCAAGAAAACAGTCTAAGGCAGATGTATTTGAGCTCCAGGTAGAACAATCATATAACTATAAATATATTTATTATTCTATATATTATTCAGAAATATGTTTTAAATGTAAATTAATATGTGCAGTATATATTTGATTCTGTAAAAGTATTTGTATTGGGAGAAACAGGTACTTTACAGTAAAAAAAAAAAATTGGTGTAGGATTTATTTTGAAACAATTTTCACTCAGACTTTGCTAGTAAATGTAACAAATAATTACAAAGAATCTGCAAGTAACACACTGAATTAAATGTGAAGTTTTGAAGTCAGTTGGTATAGGAAAGAATCACCCCTCTTTAAAATAATCACATTTTGTTGCTTTGCAGCCTGAAATGAAGACGGACACAGTTTTTGTTTTATCCAGCTGTATTTACTCAGTGCAACTTATAACATCCAAGTGAAAGATATAACACCAACATGTCAGAAAAAATTAAAAACCAGAATCACTGAGTTGGAAAAAGGATCACCCCCTTGTGCCGGTATTTTGTTGAACCACCTTTTGCTTTAATTTCAGCCTTTAGTCTGTTGGGATATGTCTCTGTCTCTACTAACTTTGCACATCTAGACTTTGCAATATTTGTCCACTCTTCTTTGCAGAACTGCTCAAGTTCAGTTCAATTTGATGGTGACCGTTTGTGGACTGCAGTCTTTAAGTCATTCCACAGATTTTCAATGGGGTTTAAGTCTGGGCTCTGATTAGGCCATGCAAGACATTCACCTTTTTCTCCTTCAGCCACTGTGTGCTCAGTTTTGCTGTGTGTTTTGGGTCATTGTCATGTTGGAAGGTAAACCTTCCACCCATTGACAACTTTCTGGCAGAGGGCAGCAGATTTTCCTCAAGAATTTGACAGTATTTTGCCCCATCCATCTTTCCTTCTATCTTGACAAGTGCTCCAGTCCCTGCTGCAGAGAAACACCCCATAACAGGATATCACCACCTCCATGCTTTACTGGAGGAATGCTGTTATTTGGATGGTGAACTGTATTGGATTTCCTCCAGACGTATCGTTTGGTGTTGAGGCCAAATAAGTCAGTTTTAGTCTCTTCTGCCTCAGAATCTCAGTCGTGACTGCATGTGGCCTTTCTTGAGAAGAGGTTTTGTCTTGCAACCCTCCCATACAAGCCAAATTAGTGGAGAATTTGTGATATTGTTGTCACATGCACACAATGACCACGCTTTGTCATAAATTCCTGCAACTCTTGGTAGCGTCTCTGACCAGTTTCCTCCTGGCTCTTTCATCAAGTTTGGAGCGATGTCCAAACAATGATCCAGGGAGGGTCTGTGTTGTACCAAATACCTTCCACTTCTTAATAATAGACTTCACTGTGCTTCTCGGCATTGATAAAGCCTTTGACATTTTTTTTGTATCCGTCTCCTGACTTGTGCCTGTCCACAAATATATCCCAGAGATCTTTTGACAGTGCCTTGCCACCCATAGTTGATTGTTTGCTTCAGTTGCACTACCAAGGACTGAAATGCTCCAGGAAAGCTCTTTTCATACTGAGCTAATCAAAATTACCAC
>NW_015536541.1:1064776-1066518 GCF_001515605.1 Sinocyclocheilus anshuiensis
GTGGAGAATTTGTGATATTGTTGTCACATGCACACAATGACCACGCTTTGTCATAAATTCCTGCAGCTGCTTCAGAGTTGCTGTAGGCCTCTTGCTGTAAGCCTCGCATTTGTAAGAAAGTGGCAGATAGGAATGGTGTAGGATTAAATTTCACAAATAATTACAAAAAAATGGCAAGTTACAACTGAATTAAACATTAAATTTTAAAGACTAAAATAGTATTTTCTTGTGTAACTACAATTATTTTATTTATATACAGTTTAAAAAAATAATTGTTTACAATGTATGTTTATAATCATGTTATTTATAATAAATGACTTGCAGTCTGGATGGAAACAATCCTGAGTTGGGATCAGGGCCGTGATCTGTTAATTATTGACCTCTGGTCTATAGGGGTCTAGCTCACTGCGTCACTCACTAAAACACAATGTTTAACCTGTCTGAAATAAAGAACCTGTTATTCAGCAGAGTGAAATTTATTGAATCTGAAATCACAACTTGACCGCAGGCTTTAGCGACCCAAGTATCACACTCCCCCAGTGACTGAACAAGCACACCTCCCTCTGATCCCAGTGTGAGATGAGCAAGAAAGCAACAGGTCACCCGCTTGCACAGTATTTTTCTATTTGCTTTAGAAAATGCCTGGAATCCCTCTCCCCTTTGTTTTGCCTATGAATCATCTATTACCTTTTTAGCTTGCGCAATTTACTGAGGTTGGGAGGTCTTCGCTGGTGTAGTGACACTTACCCCGGGAGGGGAGAGAGAGTGCGAATGAAAGATGAGATGTGCTTCTGCTGTGTTTCCTTATGTGGTACTGTATTTTTAAGCCTTTTAAAAACTCAAGCAGATTTCATCCAGCAAAACAACTTCATGGCTCTTTTTCAACTGGCATGTTAGCCATATTGAAATATAAGGTCAGTATGCCCAAGTAGGGCTGGGTAAAAAATACTGATATCTCGATATTAATCGATTCTCATTTTTTCGGAACGATATCGATTCTTAAATCCCAAGAATTGATTAATCTAGCCTGTGTTCAGTTAATGGACGGAACACTGAAGGACACTTCCCATCCAATATATAAGCATCGTGCTTTGGTACTTTTAATATGAAACAAAGTCTCAGATTTCAAATTCTGTCCATTGTATTGCAGTATTCAAACAATAAATGCCATTTTGGCGCTGTTTAATGTGGAGTGATAGATCGCGCTGTAGCGCCTCAGTTCAACAGACGCGGCAGCGCATAGCGCACGTGAACTGATCATCTCCTCCACATTAATAGCCTTCAGCACATAAACAATAAACATGACTAAACATCCGAAGTTAAAAGAAAGAGTACAACTTTACAATCCGTATTCTGTCTCACGTAATCGCTCAATCAGTGTTTCCTCCGTGCAAAGATGTCAATATAATGTCTTCTAAACAATGTCACGTAACGTCACATTTACCTCAGAAAAACATATTCGGTGACCATAAACTCATTAGTCAGATAGAAAAATAAACTGTAGAGAGGGGCATTTTGCTAAATATATGCACCATATACCATATTCATTATAAATTTGACTGTTCTTCAATGTTTAATTTTTGTTTGAATAAATCCATAAAGTTTTTATGACAGCCACCGTTTATATAAAAAATAAAACGAAGTTGAAATATTATTATGTAATTGTAACTTTATTATTTTAAAAACTTCATTAAGTGTAATTTTAACCTTCAGTATTATAGTAATGTAGTACCAACTGACTC
>NW_015536541.1:1066683-1067402 GCF_001515605.1 Sinocyclocheilus anshuiensis
GTCCAATCAGTCGCGTTTTGTGTAGTACCGCCCCTTTTTGGGCGATTTCTGTCAAACTGAGAATCGCCCCTCGCCCCGTCATAGACTTCCATACAAAGATAATTTTTTACGAACTGCAGGCACTGCAATGCAATCTCTGTGAGTTCCGGGAGGGCTAGCACTAACGTGCTTTCGTCATCATGCGTAACCTTAACTTGTGCAAGGATTGGTGGGAACAGTGACATCCAATAATATTTAAAAACTATTTTGAATTTTAACAACAAGAAAAAATGAAAAACTACTTTAATATCTTTATCAAATGTGAAAAAATAAGAAAAAAAAACGAAAAAAAAAAAAAAACAGAGAGACGGGGACAGCTATGCCAACTCAAATTCAGTTGTCAGTTGAACTTGATTGACATCTTGGCGAACGTTACCTCAGCGCAGATGAATCATCGTTGTAGCAATAAGGATAAATTGTCAATTAAAGAATTAGGACCACCTAGACCAAATTTAAACATCAAACATGTATCTACAAAGGGCGGGAAGTCGTATAAACGGGGATTTCCGAGGACGTGGTATGAGCGGAAAAAATGGCTAGCGGGCTGCGAAGTAGCTAACGCTTTATTCTGCTACCCCTGCATTTTGTTCCACCCCGAGAGTGTGACGGACATCGCATGGACAACTACACTAATGTAATATAAGTGAGTAATGTGATGTAAGTAAGCAGTGTAATGTAAG
>NW_015536541.1:1068358-1076529 GCF_001515605.1 Sinocyclocheilus anshuiensis
AGCAGTGTAATGTAAGTGAGCAGTGTAAGTGAGCAGTGTAATGTAAGTAAGCAGTGTAATGTAAGTGAGCAGTGTAAGTAAGCAGTGTAATGTAAGTGAGCAGTGTAGTGTAAGCAGTGTAATGTAAGTGAGCAGTGTAGTGTAAGCAGTGTAATGTAAGTGAGCAGTGTAGTGTAAGCAGTGTAATGTAAGTGAGCAGTGTAGTGTAAGCAGTGTAATGTAAGTGAGCAGTGTAGTGTAAGCAGTGTAATGTAAGTGAGCAGTGTAGTGTAAGCAGTGTAATGTAAGTGAGCAGTGTAGTGTAAGCAGTGTAATGTAAGTGAGCAGTGTAATGTAAGTGAACAGTGTAGTGTAAGTGAGCAGTGTAAGTGAGTAATGTAAGTGAGCAGTGTAAGTGAGTAATGTGATATCAGTGAGTAAAGTGATATAAGTGAGCAGTGTAATACAAATGAGCTGTGTAATATAAGTGAGTAATGTTGTAAATGAGCAGTGCAATATAAGTGAGTTGTGTAAATAGTGATTTATGGGACTTCAATTATTTCTTATTAAACTGAAATTGAAGTAAAAAGTTTTTTTGGAAAACCACATCCTGGCTTCAGTCTTCATTTTCTGCTGAATTGTGTTAATACGCATATAGAAACATAAGGAGAGCAAGAGATTGATTGTTAGAGTCAGTTTATTTTTAATTAATACTATAGTAGTTCAGTTTCCTTTACATCTTTAACTAGCCGTTAATTTATCAATTGAATGGGTGACCTATCCTCATTAATCATGCAAACATTTGCCCCCCCTGAGAGAATTGGCAGGAGCCGCCACTGCTGATATATATCCAAAATAATCGATATTGAATCTAATCGAATTGGTAATTGAATCGAATCGCAAGCTTGTGAATGAGAATCGAATCGAATTGTGAAATTTGTGTCAAAACCCAGCCCTAATGCCCAACATATGGAAACTATGGTACAGCTTCAGTGAAATGGAACAAACAGCACAGACTGAAACATGATTACATGGGGAGTTTTCTTACATTAAAGGAACAATTCTCTCACAATTTATTCTATTTACTGCTTTCATGTCTCTGAATGTCTGTTTCTAGTCACATTGTACATTATAAAGTTACAATTTCTAAGCATTGTGGGAATTGAACTCGCATTTGTGAGAAAGACCAAATTGTCAGATATTAAATCACATTGTGAGATATAATGTTATAATTTCTCACAATTGTGAGAATTAGTCAAATTTTTTGAGAAAGCAGCAATTAAGAGATATAAAGTCATATTGTGAGTTATACTGTAAAGTTACAATTTCTCGTATTTGTGAGAATTAAAGTCGGGTTTGTGAGAAAGTGGCAATTGTGAGATATATATCACATTGTGAGATATGTTGCAGTTTCTCGCAATTACAAGAATTAAAGTCATATTTGTAAGAAAGTGGTAGTTGCAAGAAATTGTGAGATATAACGTCGCAATTATGAAAAACAATGTCACAATTGCACAATATTAATTCACAGCTGAGAAATTTACTGTCACATCTCCAAGAAATAAAAATGAAAAACAAAGCCGCAATGGTGAGAAACAAAATGACATTAGAAGAAATAAAGTCATAATTACCTATATATATATATAAAAAAATGTTTAGAGAATTACAACTTAAATTTTTGTCTGTTCCTCACACAAAAATATTGTATGGCTTCCAAAGACTTAAAGACTGGGAATATAATGCACACGTCGTATGGACCACTATTATGATCTTTTTTATGATGCTTTATATCTTTCCTTTTTACAGCAGGCCATGATCACTATGAACTGTTGGCAATTTTTCAAAAATTTCTCATTTTATATTCCACAAAAAGGAATGACATACAGGTTTGGAACAACATGAGGGTGTGTAAATGAAGGCCGAATTTTCATTTTTGGGGTGAACGGTTTCTTCAACCAAAGTGGAGGCAGAAGCAGAGCTGATGGCGATAGCGCTAGAAGCTTGGCTGAAGGTACTGATAAATGTAGCTGCTGCATGTGTGTATGTTTGTGTGTGTATGATGGCGGGGGAGGAGGATAAGATCTGAATGATAAAGGTTAGAGTAAGAGAGAGGGAACGAGAGAAGGATCTTGTAATGAAGAGCAGATGTGCTGAATTCTCGTATTGTTCCCAAAAGAAAGCAGCTGGCCACTCTTGGCTCATCCTTCTAAATAAACATTTCGGGATGGCTGTGAGCAAACAAGGACCTGTTACTCATTAAGAGCTCCTCTCTCCCGCAACCCTCTTTGAAGTGTTGCTGTAACAAAAAATAAAAATAAAAAATTTAAGAGGTTTATCTCACCTCAATGCTGGGTGCCTTCGTTTTGTGGATTAGTGCTAAGAGATGAAGACCAAATGTTGTCAGAACATTCCAGATGTTTGATAAAATGATACCAGCACATATAACAACAAATATGTGTATGTATTGGCTTGAATTCAAGAGCACCATAGATAGCTCTCAGAGCAATAACACATCCAGCTGAAGATTCAACTGTCCTCGGATCAGATTGTTGGGCTAAACACACACATGGTATCCTCAGATAAACTCTTGCTGCACACAATGTGTTCATTTGATTGGCAGCTGGTGGTGGGGAAAACACAGATGACATATGTTCAGTCCAATAGTCATTATTATGCTCAGCTTGTCATACTAAAGGTAACTACACAAAGATGATGGCTAGGTGACATTCATAGATCAGTACAGACCTCAATCCACTTTAACGTCATTGGTTTTAGCCACTAAGTTCATTATGTGACACATTTTAGCCTCTAATAGGCTAACTTTCAAATATTTAAGATGGTTATTCGAAACTCGCATTGCTGCCAACATTACTTACAATGTTTACATTGTACCAACTAGCTTTAGCTTCACTGATATCATCTCTGCTTTCTTCAGATGTTTTTATCTTAATGTAAAACTGAGTAACATAGCGACGTTAGTGGATAAAGATGACATTACATACACTGCGTGCTGATGGTCAAAAGGGGCTGTTTAGCAATCTGACAGGCTAGTGCTAACAGTGGGTGCATCTCAAGTCAGTTCCCTAGCTTGTGAATCAGTATATTGTATACACAAATTCGGGCACTAGCAAAGTATCCTGGGTCACCACACATTGGGACAAATGATTACTTGTTGTAATTTCTGTCAACATGATTATGTACTTGCATTGTAAAACCCAAAGTATACTTCAGATTTTTTTTGTGTACTTCTATAAAACGCCCTGATTTTAATTGAGTTGACTTGAGCCATTTATGATTTGTACTTCAGAAATGTGATGTACATTCTATTAATGAGCATAGTAACCATTAATTCTCCTTGGTTTTTGCTGTGCATTGTGGGACTTTTTTAGGGAGCGACCATTCCAGTGCACTGGACGTATTTCAGCATAGCACACGGCTCAGTTGATACCATCCATTTTCCAGGGCTTACTTTAGATAAACAAAGCCATCTGTCATGGGATGGTAGAGATCTGAAGAGCATTAAATAATTTTGGAAGTAATGTAGCTAAACGTTCAGAATCCCCTGGGCTAAACAAACAGAGAGCATAAAATTACATGTAGCTAATTTATTCCAATAATTCTTGTTGGTACAGTTTCAGTATTTACAGTAATATTTCTGAATGGAATGTTACTTCCTTTTGTTTGTTTATTTGTTGGATTGCACTTAATGGAAAGCCAGATCTTTAACCTGATTTGTTGTCTGGATGAGTTGACGCTAGTTGGCAAAAGTCAGCCAGTCTGCAAATTTTGGGCAGTCAGAGTTGATAAATTTCACAGAAAATCAGTTAGTGTATGACTATAGCTATGTCTTCGAAGGCTGCACCCTCTGGAGGTTGCATTTGTCGGTGACATACAGTATGTCATTGAGTCTGCCTCATTTCAGAAAAGTAACCATAGTAAGAAAGAAATTACAGTAATTTATGCCTCACAAGGAATAACGGTAAATTTTACAATGGTTAATTTTCTGAAACGAGACGTATGAGGACAGCAAACCACCTCTAGAGGGTGCACCCTTTGAAATGAGACACAACCATTGATTCCATCCAGTTGGCGGTTATCAAACGTTTGATATTTAGAGCCAATTTTTCAACACATTGTTTTCATTTCTAATGTGTCTCCTAGCAACAAGGTGCACATTTTTGCTAAAATTTGTTGGGTTCTTCAAAATCTGGTAATGTGCAATCCTGATTCGTTTTGTGTATGATGCCCGCTTTTTCTCTGTAACCATTTAAAGTTGGCAAGTGTACGATGTCTAGGCTTTTACTAAATAGCCGTGCAAGTTTTGCACTAATTTTTTTTCTTTCGGACGAACACACACAAAACAGGTTCTATCTGCAGCCACTGTCATAATTTTGGTGAAAATCTAAAAAGTTCAATGTAAATTTGTCTTGTAAATTAGGCAACACTGCCAACCTGGCTCAAAGAATAGTGTGCTATTACAGTCCACGGAAAGCAGGCAATTTGTTTGCCACTATCAGTGGATGCAAATCATACATTATTTCTTAAAGATAAATTAATTAGTTAATCATGCTAGCTGATATGTCTGAGACATTGGACTTACACTGCCACCTAGTGGTGTGGAGGTAAATTTGTAAAAAAAAAAAATAAAATAATAATAATAATAATAATAATAATAGGTGTTTAGGTTACTAATGCCAGAATGTGGTTATGCAATTTATAGTATACACCAACGGTTTGGATAACATGATGGTTACAGAGATAAAATGAGGAGAATTCAGCTGGTTATGTGATCTCAATATGGCAGCCCCCATGAGGCAACCCACTTCATGTGAAGTAAATAAAGCGTTTATTAGGCTACTGATAGTCTCATGTTTCTTCATCTCAACTATTTTAATGAGGAGAAAATTACCTTTAAGTGGTTTGCAGTTTTATTATTCATGAGAATACAGAGTGAAAGCCTTAAGCTTCAAATCACCAAAGCAATAAGTAATGATTTATTTTCTTCTGTTTTCACTCTTGTAGTATCTGATACCAACATAAATTTCAACCAGTAAATAAAACAGAAACCACTTTAATGTGTTGTAATGAGCAGAATGTTCACTGCCCACCCCATATCTGTCCTCCAAGTGGTGGTTTATTGCTCTAGCAGTGCTACATGCAGAGGGAAGTGTCCAAATGATATAGGAACATGTGTTAGAAGTGTGGAATATAGATAATATAACACATAGATTTATCCCACTTGTCATCCTCATACTCTCTCACCGTTCTCTATTTACTCATAGTTCATCCATAGGTGGATTTGGTTTCCCGAGGGGGTCTCGTGGTTCACCCCTAACTGCGAACGCTTAGCAGAGATTCCTCAAAATGCTGAGCTGTGCACTTTTTCAGTCCATCGCAAAGAGATTTCCTATTGTTCTACAATTTTCACGATTTGTCCAGAAAACAGAGGAATTCATTATACAAGCCTATAAAAAGTGTGAGTCTCTTTTGAACCAGCAGGAACCTCTTGATTCTCTTGTTGGTCATGTAATGATCACAAGTTGAAATGTTTCACAAGGGACTTTTTTTGTAGTTTTGGTTTTCTGGCTTTGAAAAATAACAATGAAACACTTCCATAAAACGGTGTTTGTCTTTAAATGAGAGCAGTGATACATTGGTGGTCACTGCCTCTGTTTTGCATTTGAAGTCTTAATGTGGTTTGATGGTTTCACCACACAGTGATCCTCTTTTTGACCGATACTGCCTCTTCTTGATGAGAAAGGCCTCTGTTGGGTCAGTTTTATTACAGATGAATGTATGAATCAGCTCATAGTGGTTTATTGCGGGGCTAATACGCATTCCTAACACTGAATTGAACTGGTTTATCAGGGTAGCATTTTAAGGAGTCATGTCACGAAAATGTAAATTGTTCTTGATGTTTTAAATGCTTCAAATTTGATGTCCATAGATGCCCAGTTCTACAGTTTTTTGAGACAATCACCTTTTTCACATTTGTAAAAGCCCTCAAAACTGGGAGCTGGTGAAATCATCTACTGTAATATATTGAATTATTTATTTGATGTTCAAAAAAATATATTATATTATTAAAAAAGAAGAAAGATTATTGTTTGGGTCCAGATAGAGTAGCTACATCATCTAACATGCTAATGGATCCATGGTAAGATAAAGAGGAAGTAGAATAGATTAAAAGGAAAATTCAGGGAAACATGAAAATGATTTTCACTTATGCCACTTTGAACCTGTATTGTTGTTCTCTTTCGTTGAACACAGAATGAAATATTCAGCAGAATGTTCACGCTGCTCTTTTTCATGCCGCAAAAGAGGATATTGACTGCCACTGTGAATTTCTAAAGTACCATACAACTTATTCTGTGTCTACATTCTAATATATTTTCCATGACCACAATTTAAGGAGTTAATTGCTGGTATTCAATCTGTTTAACAGAGAAGTATGGAAAGAATTTTGAAAATAGAATACAACATGTCTACGTTTATGGAGATTTTATGCTTACATAAGTACAGAATTGTCTTTTGTTTCCTTGCAGAAATGGTACATGTAAAACTGTAATAATATTTAAGTACTCAGAATGGGAAAGTTGATAAAAGGTTTACGGAGTTCACCCACAGTAGGTTCTTCTGCGGTTATGTTAATATATGCAGCAGGGTAACATGAAGGCAATCCAAAAGTCTTTTTTTTTTTTTTTTCAAATGACATGCTCAAAAATCTTAGTCTCACTTCATCTGCACCTTCTCCCTCTGAATAGTTTTCACTCAAAGATGCCAAGATCAACAAACAGTATGCAGAGCTCTTTAAGACAGGATTTTCCACATTCAGCATGCTTTCGCTCACTCCTTTCCCTCTCATTTCCTCTTCACACCCTTTGAAGATTGATATGTCTTACCCCAATACATCATAAAGTTTCCCTCTAATAGCTGATCAGCTGGTAGGTGAGGAATTTCCTGTGGTCAGGTCAAGAGGTGAGAGGAAGGGTGAGCAAGTGAAAGAGGACGAGGGAATGAATGAAATTAGACACTCGCTGGGATACTGATGGCACTATTTATGGTTGAGGCAACAGGTAAAAGAGACATGTAATAAGCTCCTCTCACTCTCACTGCTCAATACGTATCCAAATGATTCACACTGTAAGGTCATGCCAACCGTGTTTGTACAGGTGCATCTCAATAAATTAGAATGTCGTGGAAAAGTTCATTTATTTCATTAATTCAACTCAAATTGTGAAACTCGTGTATTAAATAAATTCAATGCACACAGACTGAAGTAGTTTAAGTCTTTGGTTCTTTTAACATTCTAATTTATTGAGATGCACCTGTATTTATCATATCACATATCAATCTGATGTTAATCTGTCCCCAATCTTTCTCCTCACTCTCATTAAGTCTGTGGCTCTTCTGTTGGCAAGTAATCACTATTACTACTTTTCACATGCATGCCACCAAATTTTTAGGGGTGACTGGGGCTAGTTGTCACACATGGAAGTTGTTGCAAAAGCTATATCTTACTGACTTGGATTTTTAGCGAAAAGTCATTGGACATACACTACAATTCAGTTTGGGGTCGGTAAGATGATTTTTTAATGTTTTTGAAAGAAGTCTCTTATGCTCGCCAAGGATGTGTAGGGATTTCTTAATACCACAAACCACAGGACTGTGATATGCCACAGGAGGGCGTGGCTAAGCCCCGCAGCCACTATCTGATTGGAGCAACGACCTGTGGGAGGGACAAAAGTCAGCCTGCTTAAAAATGGACACAAAGCTCTCGCTCGCTCGCTTACTCTCTCTAGAACGGTGGCTTTCCACTTTGGTGACCGCACACGACAAAGCGCTCCCATGCCGTAACATCACACAGCGAGACTCCAGAACTCAAAACACTTCAGTTGAAACTTCGCAATCTTCAAAGAACTTAAAGTCTTGCAAACTCAGACTTTTAGCAGAACTGCTCAAGCCTCTGCGTCATCAAGAGACCAACCAATCCAACGAGGGCTCTCCCAAAAGGACGTCACCCAAACGTCACCTCAGTAACTAATCAGCAACGGAATTCCCACCACAGCCACAAAGAGCTTCTCAGATTTCAGCAAAGCGCAAGTACAAACAAATCTCACATCTGCTGAAAGAGGTGCTGAACTGGTGAATTGAGTTAAGCAGTAAAGATAAGAAAATCTCTGCTTTGTGAT
>NW_015536541.1:1076678-1103218 GCF_001515605.1 Sinocyclocheilus anshuiensis
GAAAACTTCATGCAACTCCGTTAACTCATTTCCTTCATTCTTCTGAACTGTGTATATGTGTGTGTGGTGTTGTGTGTGTGTTTTAGCTTAGTTTTAATGTAATTTAGAATAGCCAATAAATTCCTGTTTCATTTATAAAGAATCACGTTACCTCGCTAGGAGCTTACAAATTATCATAATTGTATTGACCTGTGGCCAAGGAAAATACACACAGTCAGATTAAGATACACGGACATTAACGGCTCGCTGGACGACCGTTGATAAGGTGTAAACTATTAAAATTTGAAATCAGTTCTAATCAGGTGGACATCGAATTTTCAGATTCGAGTCCTTTCAAAACCTGAGCTAGAAATAAAATTAATGATTAATTCCCTTATCGAATTTAAATGAGTTAAATTCCTTACAGATGCATTAAAACAGCAAAACAGTAATATTGCGAAATATCATTACAATTTAAAATATTTATTTTTTTAAATAAATATTTCCTATTTGTTTTCTATTTTAATATATTTTAAAATAGAATTTATTCATGTGAAGGCATTTCTACAGTCTTCAGTGTCCCATTATTATACATTTCTTATTATTAATGTTTAAAACAGTTGTGTTGCCTAATATTATTTGTGGAAACCATTATACATTTTATTTCAGGATTCTTTGATGCATTGAACATTAAAAACAATATCATTTATTGGAATATTTTTGTAATAATGTTTATGGCTGTTTTGTTTTTTTCTAGCACAAATCTTGAATTATAATTCAAAATAGTCCAAATTTAAATTTGAATAGCCTGATTTTATTTTTTTTTTTTAAGTTGATGGGCAAAACATTGAAAACAATAAAACCGGCATGTTGAACTGCTTCTCATTATTTCAAAACATCAGATTAGGGTTTCAAATTATTTTTTATTTTTTTATTTTTTTTTAATAATTCATTAATGGCAATATATGTTGGCCAACGTTAGGTTTCAATACTGTAGGTCATCTTCTACATTTTTGTTGTTTTATAAATTGTTTTGCGCATCATCCATTTTTTTTTAAAACCAAAATTCCCAATCAAATAAACATACAGAAATAGATTTTCAGAAATAAATCACTGCCATTAATGTGACAACTAGCTCCAACCTCCCATAAAATACATTAAAATTGCATTGACACAATTGGTATGTGCTTATCCAAAATGACATGTAGTGCACTCAAGTTATTTTATCAGTCCATACAGAATCAAACCCATTATATTGCAAAAAATATTCGATTATACTAGGACTGTGGTTGTTATTAATGATGTTGCTTGTTGCATGATGATAACTGAGTTAATGCGGCTCCATTTTTTAATTAGTCTTGGCTTAACATTCTTGTGTTCTTGGTAGAATATGGCCTGGCCAGCTTTGAAAACAAAGTGTGCATGTCAGCAGCTGCTCTGCTCACTGTTTTCTGTAGATATGAGGTTACCATCTTCCTCTGTTTTCAGTGTTGGCCATCTGATTTTCTTATCTCTCTGGTGCATGGCAGTGGTGGTGTTTTCTAACTACAAGGTACACTGGCTAGTTCTGCGTCAATCCGCGTCTTCTGTACACAGCTACAAGGTATAAAAAAAAAGGTTTTGTTTGGGTTTGTCCACTTTCAATGCGGAAATCTCTGTCATTCAAACACATATCCATTGTACAACATTTATGACTCTAAATCCCAATTGGATGAATCACATTCAAAGTCATACTTGTGCTTAGCACATATATAAATAGTAACAATCATGTGATGCAAGTGTGCGTGACTCTGTAAGTGTCAACATTTCCAATTCAATGAAAACTTTTCGTTTAAAATGGAACGGCACGTATTGTAAGGTCATTGGGAATGACCCGCCTAGATTTATTTTCCTCCCCAAGTTCCATGATTCATTTTATTGCAGCTGACATCTCCATCCCCAAGCAGCAGACCTTCTCAAACTTCGCACAGCTGCGTGCAACTTAAAGACCGTCCCTCGACACAAGCCATACTGTAGCCAAGTGTGTGAGCGAGTTTGCAAACACTAAACTGTCCCAAGATAATCTTCACCTTGTAGCCAGTAGCATTTGTGCGTGTGTGTCAGCATGGATTTGCGTGGATAAATTTTGTGTGAAAATACCTTCTCAGACCTGCCCTGAGGTGCAGTTACCATTCATTACCTCAGTAATGGATGTTTACTGTGAAACTCAAACACATCGTTAGTTGTGAGAAAACTGTAATGTACTGTCCCAAAATGAATATTCTGCATGGCATGAGTGTGTGTTTGTGTGATTTGATTGGAAGGTTGTGCAGAAATGTGAGCGTGTTTGTGTTTGTGAGTATGTGTTTCCTGCCAAATCAGAGTTGGGATTTGGGATGTTTTTGTGTGAAGTGTTGAAATGTCTATTGAATCGGAGATGTGAAAGAGAATAAGGACAATGGTAATATGATTGAAATCAGCATGGGTTGATAGTTTCTCCATTTTTAAGCAAAACTGATCATTTAATTACTGTTAACAGTACATCCTTAACTCTGCTACATAAACATGCTGACCTGTCAAAACCCTAATTTTACTGATTTTGCCAGAACAATCAAAAAACAAGTGCAAAAATTCACACTTTACATACTGATGCCGCACACTGGAGAGTCATCATATCCAGTTTGAAGTCTCTGAAAGCACCATTTCAGCTCAAGCATTTTTTCATTAATCAAGTAATCAAAGGAAAAATGTGACAAATGTCTGAGTTCTAGATGCCAAGAGCAGAAAGAGCCTTTAAAGACCCCATGAAATCTAACTTTTTGAAGCTATCTGCATATGCTGTGAAAACTGAACCTTGGCCTAAACATATTGATGACTCAATCTGCACAACACAGATTTATGTACAATAAAATGCTGTCTCCCCTAATACCTAGAGACTAGCCGTTCTAATTATAGCTCATGTGACATAAATTTAAGCCTAATGATTCCTTCAAAATAGAGGGACAATCCCTTTAAATCAATCCCTTTTTCAATGGGAAGTATGTCAAAAGACACGAAAGAACTGCATTTGTGAAGAAACTTCATGGAAGTATTTAAAAAGGTTGGACATGAATTGGGCAGCTGCTTGTCTGTGTGAGGTGACATTCTGGGAAATTCAAGCAAGTATGAAGCCAAGTGCTGGAGTGAAAAATCAGCTAAGAAAAAAAAAACAGGGATGCTGCGTGCACTGTATTAACTTTTCAGTTCTCCTCTCCTCCATAAGCTTGATCATTGTCTATGCTTACACTCCAAATCATCATTTATATAACTCTTCAAAGAGTATTTATCTGTTTAATTTATTCTTCAATCAGCAGATCCAGAAATGGCTGATGTGTGTCTCAAAGATGTATGGTGGAGAAATCATACAGGAAAGTGTCTCTGAGGAAATTCTCCTGTAGTCAAGGCCAGTTTTACCCCGTATTCCTCAGTTCTGGCCTGGAGAAGTCTTCAGGACTGTTACACAAGGGAGCACCCTGCCGTAGCCTTATACATATATCTTCTTACAAAAACTCCGGTCCGCCTCAGGTCTACAGCAGCCCACTGTCTCCAACGGCACCTTGATACACAACTCAATGTGTGTTGACTTCAGTCTTTAGGTTTTTGGTTTATAGACAGTTTCAAGGTCATCTTTGAGCTTATTTGGTGTTTAAACTCTATGCAACTTTATAAAACAGTTACTTCCGCTCCTCAAATCTGTTTGGTTGAGTAGCATTCCAAGAGTCCTGATATATAGTCTGAGTTTGCACTTTCCAGTCAGACTGTCAGTCTATGAATTAGTAGTGGGGATTTTTCAGTGATTCTTTCTGCAGGTTGCATCCTTAAGCCAGTAGCAACAAGTGAGTCAAATAATTCAACTGATTCGGTCAAAAATACTGATTCACTCAGGAATGTGACTGGCTTTATCCGAATTCACATACTCTCTGATTAGTTTTTTTTTTTAAAGAAGTACTTTCTTCTTCATCAATAAAATGTATGTTCTATATAGTATGAATGTAAACCAGATGTACTACATTCGTCATGTTGTCATTATGTTAGGTCATCCAAGTACTTTTTGAGTGCTATTTTATGAATACTATGAATTCAGACATACCACTCTTTTCATGTACTGTTTTTAATATTTAGGGAAGTATGCATATTCAGATACAGTCCCTTTATTTAAGAATGAGTCATTGAATCATTCATTCAACTGATTTTTTACAGATTTCTTCGAGAATAAAACAAGTGGCTGTCTTCATGAATGAGTCATTGAATCATTAATTTGGCTGATTCTTTCAAAAATGCTCACTCAGTGAGAAACAATGAAAGTGAGTCACTGAATCATATATTCTGCTGAATTTTTTTATTATTTATTTATTTATTTATTTATTTTCAAAAATAGCTTAAGCTATCACTGACTCTTGCAAGTTCTAACTTGAAGTTTTTGAAATAATAACAGCGCTCACACATCCTTTGAACAAGCAATAGCAACACACATCTTGGTTTAACCTTACTTATTTACATTGCCTGTTGAAATGTTGTAAAAACGCTTGTGTGATATTGCATTATTATGAGTGCTGTATATGTTTTGCATTGGGAATTTCGCATGTGTAGAGATTCATCTTTTTGGTGGTGTCAACACATTAATGGCTGAGTGCTTGTGTTAAGTATAGCAGGGTTAATGACTGTCCTGCATCTTAAAACACTCCAAGAGCAAACACATGATAGCTGTGGTGACTAATTGGGCACAAAAACTCCAGAGTCTCGGCCAAGACATCAAACACGCTGAGCTCTTTAAGAGCTAATCAACCCTGGCTCCATCTGCTATTCTGGTGAGGGCCAAAGTGTCTGCCCTATATGTATACTGTAAGTGCATGTGTGTGTGTTCTCTCTCTCTCTCTCTCTCTCTCTCTCTCTCCCTCTCTGCTGGATAACAGGAGGCCCGCCCTGCTTGTTTCATAAATTATGGTATTATTTATGTTAATCCTGACCAGCCATTGATTGAGGCACAGGTGTCTGGGTTAGTTTGACTGGAACAGTTGACATAATGCAGCTGGCTCTATTAGATATGGGTGTGTTTCCTCACCCGGTTATGTTTATAGAGTTCATGGTCTGTATAAGCAACTGTGTATATTTAAAAATTTTGGGTTTTAATAACATGTAGACCTGTGCTTTAAATGATTAGTTAAACCAATAATAAAAATTCTGTCATCATTTACTCGCCCCTCTCTCTCTCTCTCTCTCTCTCTCTCTCTCTCCCTCTCTGCTGGATAACAGGAGGCCCGCCCTGCTTGTTTCATAAATTATGGTATTATTTATGTTAATCCTGACCAGCCATTGATTGAGGCACAGGTGTCTGGGTTAGTTTGACTGGAACAGTTGACATAATGCAGCTGGCTCTATTAGATATGGGTGTGTTTCCTCACCCGGTTATGTTTATAGAGTTCATGGTCTGTATAAGCAACTGTGTATATTTAAAAATTTTGGGTTTTAATAACATGTAGACCTGTGCTTTAAATTATTAGTTAAACCAATAATAAAAATTCTGTCATCATTTACTCGCCCTCATGTCATTTTAAACCCATTCGAGTTTCTTTGTGCAATACAAAAGAGACATTTTTAATAAAATACTAGTTTTTTTTTATCCTGTTACAGTGAAAGAGGAATGAATCTTTTCTGCAAAAGCACCAATAAAGAATCCTAAAATATCAAAAAGGATCCCATACTGTATATTTCAGGTTTTCTAAAGCCATACAATACTTGTATATGAAGTATGATCAACTTTTAACTTGATATTTTGTTATTCTTCTCCTCCAGTGAGCTGTTAAACTTTGAAACTTAATCATTGGGTCAGTGAGAACCGTTTATCTGTCCAATTTGTGAAGGAATCATTCAGATTTTGTGAACTGAATCAACCAAATTCATTAAAAAGAGAGAGCCAGATTGGATGTCAAGATGTTTTTGTGAAGTTATAGTATGTCACGCAAAGCTACATTATGGCTTCAGAAGACAATGAATATTGCTTTTGGATCAGTTTTATGGTTCATATGTTTTGATTTTTTTTTTTTTTATACTCTTTTTTTTTTTTTTTATTATTTTAGAGGTCCAGTCTTGACATTAAAGACTTAATATAAATTTCATACTTATGACCTTTTTGGCATCAGGATATTTTTAAGATGGTGTGCAATGCAAATGATAAATTGATCATGCTGCAGATTGCCATTTCTTTGCCATTCTTTCAATTGTGTGGCTAATAAAATTGGAGCATTTTTGCTGTTGCCTGAACTGTTTCAAAATAAACATGCACAATTGTTAAATCTCTAATTAAGAGTAAGACTCTTAGAATCATTGATGCCAGAATCTCTAACTCTCTCCATATGTCCATCTCTGTTTTCCATTCTTTCCAAAACCCCTTTAAATGTTTAGGATTGATGGCCAGATAAAGGTGCTGACAATTGATATTTAACTTGGCAAATACATGTTTACTTTTACCTCTAGATAAGAGCTTGAATTCCTATTTCGTGTGTGTGTGTGTGTGTGTGTGTGTGTGTGTGTGTGTGTGTGTGTGTGTGTGTGTGTGTGTCTTTGTGTGTGTCTTTTGGGTGTTTCAGTTTTTTCTGTCCTTGTGGAGATGAAGTTTTCCCAGAATAGTAAAACCTGACATCTCCACAAGGACCAATAGATATACTGCTTGAAATGACAATTATTTGGACTCTTTCAAATATTAGTGGATCATGTTCATAGTTAATGTGATTCTCTACACCTGTGGTTACTTTTCTAGAACATCTGCATAAACTTGAGGAGAAGTGACTTCATACATCCACTAAAAATCACTACGCCAATTAAAATTCAATAAAAAGTGGCTCTGAAAAGTGAAGGGAAAAAAAGTGAGGAAAAAAAAGATCTAGCTGCAGGTGCAACTTGCTTTGATATTCAGTTATTTAATGCAATAATGTTCTACTCTAAAAATATTCAAATACATTCAGGAGTCACTATATTTGAACAGTATTTGAATGGGAAGCTGTTCACACAAAGCAGGCAAGTATGTGTGAGTGAAATATAAATGTTAGCGGTTTGAATAGTCTCCTGTTGCCAGTGTTAATTCTCATTGACTAAGGGCCAGAGTGAGGGGAGGTGTAGAATCATTGATGCCAGAATCTCTAACTCTGATAGGTCACTGGATGATGTAATACCCACCCCATTAAAACATATTAAAATATATTTATTCCTATTAAGTCATGTTCCCTGTTCCCTCAGTCTAACGAAATAAACAAATAAAAACCTAATAAAAAAAATGGATTTAGCAGGCCAGTGAGTTAGGTTCAGCATGTTACTCTTTTGGGAGACCAACAGCTGTCCCCATTAAAACATATTCAAATATATTTATTCCTATTAAGTCATGTTCCCTGTTCCCTCAGTCTAACGAAATAAACAAATAAAAACCTAATAAAAAAAAATGGATTTAGCAGGCCAGTGAGTTAGGTTCAGCATGTTACTCTTTTGGGAGACCAACAGCTGTATGTTTGGGGACATATTGAGTTATGTAAGAAAACCTGGCTTAATGGTCTCTTTACCTCTTTTCTCTCTCCACCCTTTGTGTCTTTACTATGAATCCAGTTTATCTCTAATGCTCTTCAAAAGAAATTTACAGTCATTTAAATGGGCTTTGTCATTGAATTTCGGTTGAGAAATTAATACATTTATTGTAACCAGGCTCATTGGAAAAAGTGCCTGTGGTGACATCTGCAAAATAAAATTATGTTGCTTCTTTCATTTCGTGACATTCCTAAGTGAAATAAGTAGTGAGTGGCACTAAAGCATGTTCCATTTTATCCAAAATAGCTGAACATGAATCTGCCAGCTTGTTATTGTGTTGTTTATTCTACATATTGTGGCATGTTTTGAAATGAAATGTCCAGTGAGTGGCTTTAAAGGGTTAATGCTGTATCACGTTTAAAAATAACATACAACATACCTTAAACCCTATCCTAAGCCTAACCGATCGTGTTACTGTGAAAACACACACCCACATACTGTTGCATAGTCGGACAAGGAAGACAGACAGTAAAAACATGGTTCAATAACCGATAAGCAGACTGGTGTAACAGTATGTATAGCACGAACATAAATAACAACCGACAATGAACAGAAAACCAAGAGGAACTTAAATACACAGAGATGACAAACTAAAGGGTGAACAAGTATGCTGATTGATTAGTGTCCATGGTAACTAATGGCTGGCGGGAAAACTAGAACAAAGGACAACAGGAACTAATGAAAACAAGTTGTAATGAAACATCTTCTGATGATTTGCTAGGGCATATCGTCAGTAATGTTTCCCAAGGTCATCAGGTGTTTCGGGTCTCTCGAACATCAGACACCCTCTCTCAGGCGACCCAGATGAAGTTGATCAAGCCTCAGCTTGTGCCCTAGCAGCACTCTACCACAGTTATGCTCTCTTGGTCCAAATCCATCTGGAGGCTTTCTCTGCTGCCTCTGTGCTGTTACAGATGGCCCTCCTCTTCCTTTCACCTGAAATGCCAGGTGCAGTAAAAGCCCTACAGAGAGACTGTCCTGCAAAGCCTCTGCACCCTACCTCCACAGGTAAGCACCTCGCCTTCCATCCTTGTGCATGGCAGTCGCTGACAAGGCCCTCATATTTCTCTCACCTTCGCTCATTGGCCTCCTCCACTTGGTCTTCCCACAGCACTGTGAGCTCCAGCATGACAACATCCTTTAATGCATCTGACTCCAGAACGATGTCTGGTCTGAGGTTGGTCTTGACGACATGCTGTGGAAACCTAAGTTGCCTGCCTAAGTCTACTATCAGCTGCCAGTCCTGAGCTGTATTAAAGAAGCCCTGCTGTTGCTTTAGGTGTTGTCTTTTGGTTTCTCTCCAGCTCTGATTAAGCTGATGGTTTGGTCTGAGGGTTGTGACCTCTTGAAGCTGATAATGGCACTACTGATGCTTTCTGCAATGGTCTTGAGCACTTGGTAATGCCACCAGTGGTACCGACCATCCCCAGAGCCTTTGGGCAGCAGCATAGGATATGCTCCAATGTCCCCTTTCTCTGGCACTGGGGGCAGAGTGGTGTATTGGCCCGGCCACAGTTGGAGGGGCTGGGAAGAATATCGTAGACAGCTTGTACCAGGAACTTAGGGTGCTTTCACACTTGGTTCGATTGCCTGGTCCGAACCCGAGTTCGATTGCACCCCCCCTCCCCCTGCCCCCACTGGACTGTGTTCACATTATTTTATTTGGGTCCGAACCGCGGTTCGTTTGTGTCATCAAGCCAGCAGCTGTTCACCCCATTGCTTAAGGATGACGCAGCGTTCACATCAGCAGTGAACCGGACCGCCCCAGACCGCCCTTCTTAAATTTCTGGTAGCCAATGTTGACATTTGAAATCACCAAAAATAACACACCCCTACCCCAAAAGGGTCTCGCCCCTATTTTGATAGCTCCGCCCCACACATACGTACACAACCCAGGCAACGATTAGTTCTATCATAAGTAGACACGCCCCTTACTGCTGATTGACTACAAATTTGTTTTGCTATTTGGCCCAAATCAGTTTTTTAAAGCGTTTTTGAAAAAACGCTTACCCCACCTTTAAGTGGACTCGGGTACTGTTCGGAAGACAGCGTTCACATCATCCACATCCAAACTCTGATGTCAATTGAACTCGGGTGTGCACCAAAAGTGCTAGTGTGAAAGCACCCTTAATACAGTGTAGCTCTGACTGTCACAGGTCTGTTCATGAGAACTTCCTCTCCACAGCCTGCTCCCACTTGGTCCAGGCTTCTTGCTGCCTCATTCCCACTGCTCTGCTGGATCTCTCCTCTTCAATAACTGCTCTCACCTCGTTTTGGTTGCCTCTTTGCCTAGGGCTTGCCTGTTTTCACGTCTCCTTTTAGACAACCAAGTTGGTTACGTGTTTGGCAGGTGCTTCAGACTCCGGTTCTGCTGACGGTAGTCCCCATAGTGTCCGCTAGAGGACGCAGTGTCTCGTTCCCTCTCTGGGATCCATGGTTACATGCGTAACCTGAGACGTTTCCACTAGTTACACAGCAAGACCTAATACAAATGTGAGGATAATCAATAAGTATGATTGACATAAAATGTGTAGTAGAGTAGAATAGATTATTCAATTCAATTTATGTTTTCAATTCAAGTTTATTTGTATAGCGCTTTTCACGATACAAATCGTTGCAAAGCAGCTTTACAGGATATTAAGAGAAACAAATAGAGACATAATTAGCGTAGCTGCTGTTCCAGTACTGCAAAAATGATTTGTTCAACCCAAGCTAAGGAATAATAAAATGCATTTGATCAGATATAATTGCAGTACAAGTTTATGAGATGCATTGTTTGAATGCTTGGCCAAAGAGATGTGTCTTTAATCTAGATTTAAACAGAGAGAGTGTGTCTGAACCCCGAACGTTATCAGGAAGGCTATTCCAGAGTTTGGGAGCCAAATGCGAAAAAGCTCTACCTCCTTTAGTGGACTTTGCTATCCTAGCTACTACCAAAAGTCCAGAGTTTTGCGACCTTAGTGAGCGTGATGGATTGTAGCGTGGTTGAAGGCTAGTTAGGTACGCAGGAGCTAAACCATTAAGGGCCTTGTAGGTAAGTAATAATATTATGTACCTGATATTAATAGGTAGCCAGTGCAGAGACTTTAAAATTGGGGTAATATGATCATATTTTCTTGACCTGGTAAGGACTCTAGCCACTGCATTTTGGACTACCTGTAGCTTGTTTATTGAAGATGCAGGACAACCACCAAGCACCTAGCAGGGAATTTTTTGTTTGGATAAGGTTAAGGGATCTAGAATATGGTTATGCAGAATAAGACATTAATATGTGCTTTATATGTACTAATAAACAACCAATATGCTAGTAATATGCATGCAAATAAGTAACTAGTTTATAGTGAATAGTGTTCCCTAATCTTAAGTGTTACCGAACAGAGTTCAGAGTTCAGTAACTGAAAGCTTATATGGAATAAAGCTTATACGGAATAACCTCAGCGGAGGTGCCGAAAAGCCTGGAAGGTGACAGCGGAGTATCAAGAAGAAAGGCTTTCTCCTTCCTCCCGATATCCGTGAGATTTAACCACAAATGCCTCTCCGTAGCCACCATTGCTGCCATCGCACACCCAATGGCAGCAGCAGTCTGCTTAGTGGCGCAAAGAGCCAAGTCTTTGATGCGGTGCAGTTCCTTAACTGCCTCAGAGGAAAAAAACCTTGCCCTCATCTAGGTCTTTAAGCAAGACAGCTTGGTAAGCTTGTAATACAGCCATTATGTGCAAGGCTCCACCAGCTTGACCTGCCGCCACATACGCCATGCCATTCAGACGCAAGGTGGTCTGGATGTCAGAGCAGGAGTCCTTAAAGAAGACGACTCACCCTGGGAGAGAAAGCTCACGAGCATCTTCTCCACAGGGGGGGCATCTTTGCGTATCTATGCTCAGCCACACCCTCAACATTAGTGTAATCCGAATCCTGAAAAAGATGCAGCCGAGCCGAATACGGACTGAACCATGATCTAACTAACTCCGTATGGAGCTCTAGAAGAAAGGGGAGACTCCTGGGGGAGTGGAGGTCATGACTGGCCAGAAAACGCTCATGTAATCTGCCACGGGCGGGCTTCTGCCTTTCACGTGACCAGACTAAATAAAGTCTCTTAGTGGCGGTGGCATTACTCCCAGCAATTCCCTGTATGCAGGGCTGGAGTGAGGTCGGGAGGATTCAGTGCTCACACTTTCATCGCCATCGCCAACCACATCCATGTCCTCACTCTCACTAGATGAGCCCAATATAGAGCTATCCGCGGGATACGATAACCCAAGAGTAAGAGCGTCTGGATCCCACCAAGCACCCGGGCTCACAGCGGAAGCTTTCGAAAGGTCCATACCCTTTTCAAATTTTTCTGCAAGCTCGACCTATGAACCCCGCGATCTGAGTCTTCGCCATGCCTCGGCAGCAGCAGAACCCAAACCGCAAGACACAGATGCTTGTCCCTCATCCCTCGAGAAGCGGGACAAATGTGAACAGAGCTTTCTCATTGGAAATTCTCACAATGAGCGCATTCAGAGCACTCGAGCCCCGAACACGCATGCTCCCCACCAAGACACATAACTCATAGACCGAGTGTGTCCTCGGTGTCAGAAACTTCGGACACGGAGGCACACACTTTCTAAAATGCTCACTTGCCTTGGTTTCTCCATAATGCCTTCAAACGCACTGTCAAACAAACGGCTCCTGAAGACATATATATTTATTTATTTTTTTTCTATTTATTTAGTTAGTTAGTTTTGTGGGCCATGACAGAATATTGCTGTGGTTAAACAAAGTAAAAAAAAAAAAGTTTTGCAATTTGAAATGGACTGTCCCCTCATTTATTTTATTTTCCCAAATAATGCTACATATTGAGGCATACAAGTGACATTTTTGAGGCAAGTGACATACAGTTGTGGTCAAAATTTTACATACACTTTGCAATATCTGCCAAATGTTAATTATTTTACCAAAATAACAGGGACTCATACGCAACTATTATAAAAGGTTCAAACGCTCACTGATGCTCCAGAAGGAAACACAATGCATTAAGAGCCTGGAGGTGAAAACTTTTTGAATTTGAAGATCAGGGTAAATTGAACTTTGTCTTCAGGGAAACATGTACAGTAAGTATCTTCTGTAGGTTCTGAATAAACTTTTGTAATAGTTGCATACGAGTCCCTCAGTTGTCCTTAGGTGGAAAGGATGGATCTTAGAATCATACAGTCATTGTTGGAAAGGGTTCAAATGTGCAAAAGATGCTGGAAAACCAAAGAATTTGTGGGACTTGAAGGATTTTTCTGAAGAACAACGGGCAGTGTAACTGTTCAGGACAAACAAGGGACTCATTAAGAACTATCACAAAACATAACAAAACAAAACAAAACAAACAAAATCATCCAGGTAACAACAAAGTATTAAAAATCAATGTAAAATTCTGAATGGGGTCATTTTTATAAATTCAACTATTATTTTCTCTTGTGGACTATATGCAAATGTATTTTATGTGAAATATCTTATTCAGGTCAGTACTAAATAAAAAAAAACAACATGCATTTTTGTGTGATCTCTCTTATTTTGGTAAAATAATCAATATTTTGCAGATACTGCAAAGTGAATGTAAAATTTTGACCACAACTGTAAATGCATGATGAAGACCAATAAGGTGAAAAAAAAAACAGACACTTATACAAACACACGTACACTCTTTAATGAGCACATTCGAAAACGTGAGGCTCTTGTGTTTCACAAGTTCTGTTCAGGGGAGTTAAAACAACTCCTAGGGCTTAAAAGGTGGTCCGGCATCACCCCAGAGAGCAACAGGCCCATGTGAATCTCAACCAGGTCATCCTTCAAACACAACCCGTCCCAAAAAACCATGTCTAATACACTTGGCCTAAAACTAATAAACTACAGGGTGGAGTCAGCTGAGGTTTAATAAGGGGAAGAATTTCTAATGGTAATAAACTCGTGTGTATGTGTGTGTGTGTGTGTGTGTGTGTGTGTGTGTGTGCACGTGCTCTTGAAAGCTTGGGTGCTAATTAGTGAGGAATTTCCAAACATAGCTTTAGAGCAGACATGGCATAGTCAGGTCTAGAGTTACATTTGTGTCTATGTCTTTTGGTTGACCATAAGATCAAGATCCTTTCTTGATTCTTTGTGTTCAGGAGGATGTGTGCTAGTGATTCTGTTCACTGAACTCTGAAAATTATGCTTTACATTGATAGACAAACCAAATGTTTCATATATACTAGCGTTCAAAGGTTTGAGGTCAGTATGATTTTTTTGGTATTCAGCAAGGCCACATGAATCAAAAGTGACAGTAAAGATATTTACAATATTACAAAAGATTTATATTTCAAATGCTGTTCTTTTGAACATTCTATTCATCAAAGAATCCTGAAAAAAATGTATCACAGTTTCTACAAAAATATTAAGCAGCATAAAATGATTTTGGAAGGCTCATGTGACACTGAAGACTGGAATAATCAATCACAGGAATAAATTATTTTAAAATATATTCAAATAGAAAACAGTTATTTTAAGTTTAACTAATTCTTCACTATGTTTACGTTTTTACAGTATTTTTGATCAAATAAATTAAACTTTGGTTAGCATAAGAGACTTCTTTCAAAAACATTAAAAACAAATCTTAAAAGAAATCAAACACAAATGTTTGAATGGTATTATGTAGCCAACTTCAGATGCTCCTAACTAATTAGCTGTATAATTATTGTTATTAAAATATTTTCACAAAAAGTCATTACTGAAATAAAAAATGTGACTTAACTGACGTTATCATTCACCTAAATGTATCTGAAAATCCTGTAGCTTGAGTAATGTTTACAAGAATCTCTGTAGGGCTTTACATTAATCTGTAAGAGGGTGACTACAGACATTTTTACATAAACATATTTTCAATAAATGCCATATTTAGAACCTGCAGATATAGCTGTGCTAAAATTGTTCAATAGATATTTTATTTAAACTAGCCAAGAGGGACAATATTTCCTTCATGATATGTTGTAAGTGTCAGTTGGGGATATGATCCAGAGCCTATAATGCAGTTGTCCTGAGACAGCATAGTAAGCACCTTTACATAATAATTCCATCTTTCCAAGTCCCCAGGCAAATCACAGGGTCATGCCATTCAAACACCCTGGAGGTTCTTGTGTAGAATGCTTGCCTTTTTACAACACTAAGCAGAGAGTAAATGTGCCACGTGTGTTTACAGGTTTTGAGGGTTTATGAATCATTATTCTAACAGGCTTTTCACACTGTGTTTAACCTTGGGATACCAACTTTTTAAGCATTTAAGAACACGCTTAACCCCTTGTTAAATAACTTTTCACACTTGAAATGTTGAAAGGAGGTTAGCACCATAGTTCATTTAAAATTGAAAATTTGCTGAATATTTATTCACTCTCCGGCCATTCAAGATTTATGAGTTTGTTTCTTCATCAGAACAGAAATTTAGCATTACATCACTTGCTCACCAATGGATCCTCTGCAGTGAATGGGTGCCGTCAGAATGAGAGTCCAAACAGCTGATAAAAACATCACAATGATTCACAAATAATCCACACGACTCCTGTCCATCAATTAAAGTCTTGTGAAGTGAAAAGCTCCATGTTTGTAACAAACAAATCCATCATTAAGGCATTTTAAATTGCTTATGGCCAAAATATGTCCATAATCCATGATAACGTTTCTTATTCACTCTCCAGCCATTCAAGATTTATGAGTTTGTTTCTTCATCAGAACAGAAATTTAGCATTACATCACTTGATCACCAATGGATCCTCTGCAGTGAATGGGTGCCGTCAGAATGAGAGTCCAAACAGCTGATAAAAACATCACAATGATTCACAAATAATCCACACGACTCCTGTCCATCAATTAAAGTCTTGTGAAGTGAAAAGCTCCATGTTTGTAACAAACAAATCCATCATTAAGGCATTTTAAATTGCTTATGGCCAAAATATGTCCATAATCCATGATAACGTTTCCTCCAGTGAAAAAGTCCATCCCCTGTTGTCCTCTCACATCAAAATCCACAGACATATCTGTTTAGAACTGTTTTGGACGGTCACTTGTAAACAATGCTTGCTTGACCTGTGCATGATCTGTTTCTCTCCTAATTCAGACAAGACCACTTTTTCACTGGTGAAACCAATATTATGGATAGGGACACATATTTTAGCAGGAAGCAAAGATCTGAAGTTAAAAATGTCTTAAAGGAACACTCCACTATTTTTGAAAATAGGCTAATTTTCCAACTCCCCTAGAGTTAAATAGTTGAATTTTACCGTTTTCGAATCCATTCAGCCGATCGTTAACTGTTAGCATCTCGCTAAAAAATGACCAAAGAGTTTCTATATTTTTCCTATTTAAAACTCAACTGTTTATCTCTATGGGAGTTGGAAAATTAGCCTATTTTCAAAAATAGTGGCGTGTTCCTTTAATGATACATTTGTTTATTATAAACACACAGCTTTTCACTTCAAAAGACATTAACTGATGGACTGGAGCCTTGTGGATTACTTGAGGATTATTGTGAATTTTTTTTTATCAGCTGTTTGGACTCTTATTCTGATGGCGCCCATTCACTGCAGAGGATCCATTGGTGAGCAAGTGATGTAAAACTAGGTTTATCCAAATCTATTTAGATGAGAACACAAACTCATCTACATCTTGCATGACCTGAAAGTGAGTACATTTTCAGCAAATTTTCATTTTTGGGTGAACTATTCCTTTAACCTCAAAAATGTGTGGTCTATACAATGTGAAAAGAAGATGAAGAGATGACTAAATATAAACAGCAGCACTTGTCTTATTAATTATTTATGAGCTTTTTTGAGAGATTCATATCTTTGTCTGAGGTAAAAAGTTAAACATTGGGTACACTTTATTTGGATAGTGCACTTTAGACATTCTACTAAATATAAGTAACTTTGCAACTACATACTGCTTAATATCTGCTAACACTTTATTTGATGTTCCCTAACAAATATTCTACTGACTATAAGTAACTTTGCAAGTGCATGTCAACTTTTTCTACTTGCCCTAACCCTAACACATACTCTTAGAGTTAATTGACAATTGCAAATTAATGAGAGTTAGCTGATATGCAGTTGCAGAGTTGTAGTTAGTAGAATGTCTAAAGTGGACTATTGGAATAAATTCAATTCAATTCAATTCAAGTTTATTTGTATAGCGCTTTTCACGATACAAATTGTTGCAAAGCAACTTTACAGAAAATTAAGTTTCTACAATATATTTAGTAGTAGCACCCTAACACATACTCTTAGAGTTAATTGACAATTGCAAATTAATGAGAGTTAGCTGATATGCAGTTGCAGAGTTGTAGTTAGTAGAATGTCTAAAGTGGACTATTGGAATAAATTCAATTCAATTCAATTCAAGTTTATTTGTATAGCGCTTTTCACGATACAAATTGTTGCAAAGCAACTTTACAGCAAATTAGGTTTCTACAATATTTAGTAGTAGCTTATCAGTGGTGACTGTCAGTTAATGTACATATGGCAGAAATGTACGGAAAAATCAATTACGGAATAAAGTGTAATCTGAACATTTACTGCAAACATGTTAATTGGAATGATGATGAAACAGTATTGTTTTTGTTGTAGAAGATTTAAGAATGTGCTATATTAAGTCGGCTATAAAAAAATGAAATACTCTTTACGGTAACAAATATGTAACATTCATGACGAACAAATCGGATGAGGAAATCTGCACTAGTCTGCAGTTTTCTATCGTCTGTTCATAAGGGCTTCACATCAGTAATAAATCCTCCAGCATCTTCTATCCTAGTCAGGATCATAGCTGTGCCAATATCTCATCGGTCATAATTCTTGCTCTTTCTCTCCATGTTCAATTTCCTGTTGAAAGCAGCTGGTTTTTGTAACGTGAAGAATTCGGCAGAGATTAATGTTTAGGGAATGACTTCACCACAACAAATGACCAGCACTCCATCAGATTGTGCAATTGTTCTCTTTCTTTCTTTCAAACTTTTGACCTTTGAAATGACAAAACATTGTTTGCACTACTAGAAGAATTATTAACGTTGTCAGAGTAGAAAGTCTTCTTCAAATTGACTCACTTGATTATGAAGTAGATTGCAGTGAGCTATAGCACAGTGACAGACTATGTTTAACTCACCTACAAGCAGGTTCTTTATTAGCATCTGTAATTTCAAGAAGAACCTTTAACATCCATGGAATCTTTCCATTGCACAAAAGGTTCTTTATAGTGGAAAAGGCTTCTTCATATCTAAAAATGGTTCTTTCGAGAAGTTTAACTGAAAAGTTCTTTGCACTGTAAAATCCAATAGTTTACCTTACTTAGATTTAATTAGTAATCTTTACTTAGTTGTTATACTTGCTAGGTTTTATTAAGTTACAGCTACTTCCAAGGCAAATAAAACAATTTACTTAAAATATTCAAGTAGCCACAAAGGAACCAATGACATTAATAAAGCAATGAGAGGCAGCAGTGCACTAATATGTTGCTAATGTGCAACATAACAACAGAAGAAGAAGAAAAGAAAACGAGTCTTAATAGACTTTTCACCCATTTCCTCCATGTCTGCAGTTATCTTTCACTAGTTGCATTCACTCGTTTCCTAGTCATCATCAATGTTGAATTTTCAATACAACTGAAATATTTGAGAGAACATCACATAAGCTAACTTCATAAATCGATGTTGATTTTCCTAAAATTTGTTTTTTTTTTTAAACTCACCATTATAGTGATTAGCGTTCCCTTTGGTTGGGCACTTGGAACTTTGTTTATGTTACTATAATTATCGTCCTGTTAATGCAGCAATGCAATATGAAATCAGAGCAATTTTGTTTCAAGGGAAGAAAAGTAATAAATAGGTTGCTTTTAGAAGGTGACCTATATTCTAATTAAATCAATAATGTGTTATTTTTTGTGCTTGTGTTAGTCAATTAACTTTTGCAAAATTTATTTTTCATAAATACCTTAAGAAGCTTATAACTGGGTTTATATAATCCTTAAATAGTGAAAGTCACACACAGACTTAAACATTCAGCACGCGAATCACAACAATGGTAACAATTCAATTCCATTTATTTGTATTAATTGTAACAATAACCATTTTATTCGCTCTTTTTGTTGTGCTACTTCTGACACAAGACAGCAAATAAAATTGGCAAATAAAAACAACAACTGTAAAACAAAGCAACTGCATAATTTATTCATGCCGCAATGCACTCTGGGAGTCAGTGAGTAGCTATACTAAGTCATGAGTAAACCTAAATGAAAGGATCAAGTACCCCCTACAGTTCTTTTTTAGTTACTAGAACTCTCGTGTAAGTAAACTATACTAACTAAGCATTTGTCAGTACAACATACTATTCCTATTTCACTTTACTTAGTTTTTTCAAGGCAATCGGTTTGCGAAATCAAAACTGGTCTTCTGGCATTGAAAAAACTTTTATTGTGTATATGAAAATAAAATTAACTTCTAAAGCCACATCTTTATTTGGGGTCTTTTCTCACCATTGACAGGCCTGGAAAGTATACATCACACAAAAAAAGCAAGTTATTGTTTGCATTTTGAGCTCGTATAGGGGTAGTGCAAAACAACATCATGCTCCACTGGCTTTCATTGTGTGGACAAAAACATACAGAGACATTGTTCAAAATATCTTGTTGTTTTTTAATTCTGCACATGAAAGTAAGTCAGGTTTTGGAATGACATGAGGGTGAGGAAATTATGACAGAAATATAATTTGGGGGTGAATTATCCCTTTAAATTCCCTGATTGAACATTACCAAAATGCAAACTGTTTTATCGCTCAGTGTTGAGTTTGAACTAACTTTCTGTCCAGTTATGATTATAGTGTTTCACACGACTTTTGTTTTACAGACTTAATGAACCTTCACCTCCATATGCAGGCCAGTGTCCACTGAATGTCCATTCCTAGCATAGATGGTTTTGATAAAACTGGACGCAGAGATTAAGTCATTGTGGCGACAAGCTCAAACATCTCTTAAAATGCACTTAAAGGCTTAGCAGCTGACAGGAAAATAGATATCTAATGAAATAAAAACTAATCTGAGGCTTTGAGGAGACTCCAGGCCGGATTTTCTGTGGCTTTTGAAGGCATGTTTATGAGCTAATATTCTGAGGGCCTCTTTCCCAAGGAAAGAGATGAGTGAGTCAGGGTTTGTTGATCTCTGATTGATTTATATGACGAAAGTCCTCATGCTCCCCAACATTTGACTGGCAGATCACTACTCGCTTTATAGATGCCTGCCTTTAAGTCGGATAACCACAATAAACTGAATTCAGTGGTTGTGTATTCATCGTCACACACACATGGGTTCACTTAACCAGATCTGGATTTGTGAATCTCACATTTGTTGCATGAAGACAACCTTTGACCTTGTGTGAAATGTTATGCTTCTCAACTCTAAACAACAGCTGTTGAATTTGAGTGTGGTTGAATATGTGTATATGTGTGTTAAAGGTTGGGGATCGATTGTTTAATGACGGATAGACCACTGGACAGTGGCACTAGAGCAAGTTTGGCAGTAGACGTGGACTGTTGGACGGTGACATCATGACACAGCAATGGCTTATCTCATTAATGTTTTGAAGGTTATGCTTATGCTGCTAGGTAACTTTCATTGTAAATAGTGGATGTGTGCAGTTGGAGTTATTTGTACTTGAACTACCCCTCAAAATTAATTTTTTTGTGTACAGTCTTAAAATAAAGGTTTTAAATGGGTGTGTTTTGCAGTGATGCCATATAAGAACAATTGTGGGTTCCCAGAAGAACCTTTTAGTGAACAGGTCTTAAGAACCCTGTTTTCTTAAGCATAAAGTGAACAGTTCTTAAAAGAACCATTTTGAAAGGTGTTCAGTTGAAAGGTTCCATGGGTGTTAAAAGTTCTTAATGGATACTATGGAATGGGTTCTAATAAACAACCTTTATTTTTACCCTATAAAGTGGTCAGATTAATTGAGTCAAATTTCATAATATTTTTTACCTGATAAAACCAGTTCATTTATAGGTTGCTTATATACCACATGAGCTCAGTTGGGGACACTCCAGATGCCTAGCCTACCTTCTTGCCGATTTGAAATCCAACTCTAAAGAAACCTGCAACCAGAAAAGTAGGTTTTGAGTTCATTAAAAACCAGTCTGGTGTGTTTAAGCAGCTGTATGGCCTTGGCGTTTCAGACAATTAACAGCGACAAGGCATTGAGATGTGTTCAGTTGAAAGGTTCCATGGGTGTTAAAAGTTCTTAATGGAAGCATAGATGCTAATAAACAACCTTTATTTTTACCCTATAAAGTGGTCAGATTAATTGAGTCAAATTTCATAATATTTTTTACCTGATAAAACCAGTTCATTTATAGGTTGCTTATATACCACATGAGCTCAGTTGGGGACACTCCAGATGCCTAGCCTACCTTCTTGCCGATTTGAAATCCAACTCTAAAGAAACCTGCAACCAGAAAAGTAGGTTTTGAGTTCATTAAAAACCAGTCTGGTGTGTTTAAGCAGCTGTATGGCCTTGGCGTTTCAGACAATTAACAGCAGGTTGCTTATATACCACATGAGCTCAGTTCATAAAATGGGGACACTCCAGATGATCTAGCCTACCTTCTTGCCGATTTGAAATCCAACTCTAAAGAAACCTGCAACCAGAAAAGTAGGTTTTGAGTTCATTAAAAACCAGTCTGGTGTGTTTAAGCAGCTGTATGGCCTTGGCGTTTCAGACAATTAACAGCGACAAGGCATTGAGATGAAATATTAGACCAGCTTTACATTTTTGGAAACTTTTTATTGTTAGGGCATATGGGTTAACTTGCACCTTTACGGTGTATTGATTAAGTCAACATTGAAGTATTTGCTTATCTCTGATATAGCAAAACTGCAATGTGCAATGTGCAATTTAAAAAAAACTGCAATTTAACAAAAAAAAAAAAAATTATGAACAAAATAAAATGTGCTGACCACAGTGTGTTTTATGCTGTGAATTATTGTTACTGAGAGTATGAACCCATCAAAATTCAAGAGATATTTAGAAACCAAACCCTCAAATTATAAGTTTTTATTTATTTATTTATTTATTATTGAAAGATAAATGAATTACCATCAATAGGTCTGAATCATTTTTGTGCTGTATTGCCACAAGATGTCCAATTTAAAATTTGGCTCCTGAAGTAAAACCAGTTGAGACTGGCATAGTCTATGACAGTAAGGCAGTTTTAATATGAGCCACAGACTAAGTTCAGTTCAGTGGGCTCAAATTGGGGGATCTGCAGCCCACCTGGCGCCTCTGCCACTGGACACTGTGGTTACCTGACAGATGGGCAAGTCTAGCTTTAAAGAGATAGTCACCCAAAAATGAAAGTTACTTGTGTATTTATTATTCACCCTCATGCGGGACACCCTTCTGCAGAACACAAAAGGAGATATTTCGAAGAACATTGGGAACCAAACAGCATTGGACTTCATAGTTTGCTGCAAAGATGATGTATTTTTGTTGGTCAAAACCTAGAAATGAGTTAACTTTAGCACTTCCGGTTCCATCATTCAATGGAATGGATTTTTTAAATGTTTTCTTTGGCTAAATGCGTGAAATAAGGTCTGTGGTGAACATAAGTTCAAGATATTTTCATGTTTTATTCTACAACATAAAATACATCAGTTATACCCCTTGTGATTTTTTATTTATTTTTTTTTTAAATAAGAGACTGAAAGAGTTCGGAAACTTAATAGTACTGACGTTGAAGTCATGTTACCGTGGTGTAGTTTGTTTATAGCATACATTTAGCTTTTCACTTATGATGATTGTAATTAGGCTTCAAAATTCATAAAAGGTGTGTTCATTTGTGAATTTCATAATTAACTAAAATTAAAAATCATAAACCTTTGTTGGTCAAAGAGCTTATTTTCTGCAATAATCCAAAGCCAATGGAAAAATCCTATTGAGTTTTTGTCAAGGGAATAAAGGTGATGCTAACTTTGGGTTGGTCTACAAATTACGTCATTACTGCAGCACTATGTTGAAATTTCTCAACTTATCTTATCTTGTCTTCCACAGAATAAAGGTTTAGAATGGATGAGGGTGAGTCAATGATAACAGAGTTTTCATTTTTAAATAAACTATCCTTTAAAACAACATTTTTGATAGTACTTCATCAGTTACTTGATTGGTGAAATGCAGTGATAAAAAACGAATAATCTGCGAGGGATCTTTCAGTGGATCACTGAGATGTTACACCAATTCTTTCCATGATGGGACAATTCTGACCCTTATCACTTCACCTTGTACATCTCCCTCTCATCACTACTACTAACACCCTTCATCATCATCAGTGTGTCAGCACAGAGAACTTGGTGCAGTTTTTTGATGCTCATATAATTTTAATGTCCTTTCATCATGCATAGGCGTAAACTCTTTTACCTGAATCCAGTGTCAGATATTTGGGCAATTTCATCCATCTGACCACCATGTCGTCCAGGAAGCCAGCCAGCAGGAAAACACTCTCCATGGGTTATGAAAGCACCGAGGGGCTCTCGGCCTCCCCTCCCTTACTTTACATTCCTTCTGCCAAACTCTTTCTCTTTGCAGGAGCAGTTATCATTTCCCAGTTGCAAACCCTTTTTATGATGAAAGTTATAACATGTGGATTTGCTGTGGCATCTTTACACTCTAAATATATAGTGGCATTAAGAGAATTTGTAACCCACAGGTGTACAGATTACATCAGTGGGTTTTATTCAGACTGCTCAGGTCTGGATAGTTTCATTGATGCACTGGGTAAGAGAACACTTAGTAACTATTATGGCTGTTTTTCATAGATGTTGCATAGTGAATCTTGTTTAAATTTATTTCCCCACATTTGAATTTATGCATGTGCAGTGTGTCTTGTTCTTGGCCGTGGGCTATGGCAGTGTTGTGCTCTGGGGTTTAAAGCATGGCTTGGCAGTGCTGGGCTTCCCCTAGAGGGCCTTTCTGTTTGACTGCCCCTCTAAATCATACACAGCACGGCCCCACAGACCCTCTGTTATTGTTGTTATTGTCCATGGGAATTGACGGCCGTTAGCGTGGACGTGGATCACTCCCCGTACATGTGCATGTCGGTGTGTTTGTGTATGACTGATATCAGCATCAAAAACGAGAGACACGTTATAGAGGCACATTCCATGAGTGGTGCATGCAAAATAATTCTGTCATCATTTACTCACCCTCATGTCATCCAAAACCTGTGTGACTTTCTTTATTCTGTGAAACACAAAAGAAGATATTTTGAATAAAATGCAATAAACGCAAATGTTGTTTGGACCCCATCAATCCACAAAATATCTTCTCTTGTGTTTGAAACACCATGATCATTGATTTTCATTTTTATGGTTTTTAGCTTTTTTTATGGTCAGTAAAAAATGGGGTGGTTAATCTTAATAATATTATAAAATTAAAATTACTTTTATATTTTAAAATGTAATAAAACGTTATTACTCCAGTCTTCAGTGTCACATGATCCTTCAAAAATCATATTAATATGCTGATTTGGTGCTCAATTATTATCAATTATTATTGGTGCTTACTAATAATGTTTTTTTATTATTATTATTATCAGTGTTGAAATATATAATAACAAAAACTATACTAGAATGGGTAGCAGGGTTGCAAATGGAACCAAAATGTATTTTTCTTGGTAGGATCTAGGTTCAAATTTTTGGTTTGTAACTATTAATAGACTTATATTTACCACAAATTTTACCACATTTTTGACATGGGTCACAGGGTCAACACTACAGTTTGTGCACAAATGAAATTTAAAATCTTTTTTTTTTCTGCAATAAAATAAATATCAATACAGACTGACAGATTATGTCAAATTAGGACAGTTGTTGACATTTCAATTTGCGGGAACAACTGGTCAAGAGAGGCCAAACATTGCTACTTTTCATGTTAAATTTTATATTACATAATGATTTATCGGTTACACTTTATTTTAAGGTGTCCTTGTTCCAGTGTAATTATACATATAAGTACTGAGTAATATTAATTAACTACATGTACTTACTACATGGTTAGGGTTAGGATTATGATTTGGTTTAGGGTTACTTGCATGCAATTATGCATAATTAATTGTTATTATAATAGTAAGTACATGTAACATGTAACAAGGATACCTTAAAATAAAGTGCTACTGATTTATCTAATAGTTCTCACAACAAAACGATGGGATGGAACACCAAAGTGGAACGTATTCATGTACAGTAATGTGCCTGTATAGGTATGCGAGAAATTAATTAATGCCCAAAGTTACTCAACCATGTGATAGTCAGATAATTACATTTTCTCCAAAACATGTATTGCATAACCATTACATAAAAGCCTAGTAGGCGTAATAACTAGATGACTAATGGTTGGACATCAATCATAAGAGCTCTTTGCATTTATTGAGCATGCGCCCTCAGCATGCACTGACCCCACACCGGACCTCATGCGTTCTCCAATTCATGCTAATAACCAATTCAAACATCAGCCTGAGGATAGGGAGGGACGCCAGGGTCAGATAACGGTTCTGTACTGTTTACATACACGGTATATAACCTGTAAATACGAGGGGAGGGTTCATCCTCACAGCCCCGCTAACCCAAACCATGTGTGCGAGAATGGACCCGCCCCCTTAAGCACGTCAATCAACAGGCCAGGGGAACTGAGATCTTAACTGGGAATAGCAGAGAATCCTAAAGCGTTCACACATAGAAACACGGCAGTTTGAGAGTGCATACAAACACGTACATTCAAACATTTATCACTCTTCGAGCACAGAGACCAGTCAAATACACAGAAACTATGAGACAGACAATGAGGGATTCTTAGGGGGGTCTGACAGATGTTACGCACTGGGTTCTGGGGGTTTGTGTGGAGCGTTTTGGGGTTTGGAGCTGAAGTAACGTGCACTGCTGTAATGCTACATTTCTCCAAATCGAAAACAATCAAACTCATCTACATCTTGGTTGGCCTAAGAGTGAATTCATTTTCATTTTTGGTTGAATTTTTCCTTTAACAGCAACAACACTGAATCTGATCACTTCAAACTGATTTTGTTTTCGTTGTTATATGAAGGTCACATTAAAGCTATCTTAGTAACTTTTTTCATGACATCATGTATTTATTCTGTCATTCAAATGCCTTTTAAGAACAGATTTGTTTTACCCTCATTTTACCCATATTCTAAATCTTGAACTATGAAAATCTATCATAATAAATATATGAATTATTAAAATTTTAGACATTGCAAATCAAAACAAAGTTTAAAATATACAAACCATTTGAATGATGATTGTGCCCCTGTACAGTATCACATCTGAAATATGAGCCGTGAAAAAAAAAACACAGGGCCAAAAGTGTCTATCATACTCATCTAAGCAAGAGTAATTCTTCATATTTAACTAATTCTGATGGGAGCATGTGCTTTCATTGCTAATAGGCCTTCAGAGATGTGTCATTTGGTATGGATGGTAATGAATATGTTACACTGTCACAGGACTGTTTTTCTTTCATTCTTGCATAAATGTGTTGATAATGTGGCGAGTATCCCGGTTCCAGATCAGCGTCGCCCTGGAAACGCCGCTGCCACACTGATCACAGAAGCACAACAGCCCGCTCATTCCACTACCCGTCATCGATGTGCCCTTCGAGCGGATCGGGATGGATCTGGTGGGACCGCTGCCGAAGTCTGCCCGGGGACATGAGCACATCCTAGTCATCCTGAACTATGCCACCCGGTACCCGGAAGCCATTACTCTTCGTGCGGCAAATGCCAAGAACATTGCCCGAGAACTATTCCTGCTGGCCAGCCGAGTCGGGATCCCAAAGGAAATCCTGACTGACCAGGGTACCCCCTTCATGTCCCGGGTCATGGCGGACCTCTGTCGCCTCCTCAAGGGCCAACAATTGCGGACGTCGGTCTACC
>NW_015536541.1:1103320-1103668 GCF_001515605.1 Sinocyclocheilus anshuiensis
AGTCCTGACTGACCATGGTACCCCCTTCATGTCCCGGGTCATGGCGGACCTCTGTTGGCTTCTCAAGGTCCAGCAGCTGAGGACGTCGATCTACCACCCGCAGACGGATGGATTGGTGGAAAGGTTTAACCAGACGCTCAAACGAATGCTGAAGCGGGTGGTGGCCGAAGATGGGCGTGACTGGGACCTCATGATCCCGTACGTGCTTTTTGGAGTCAGGGAAGTACCACAGGCCTCCACAGGCTTCACCCCCTTCGAACTGCTGTTTGGGAGACAGCCCCGGGGCCTTCTAGATGTGGCTCGGGAAGCATGGGAGAACCAACCCGCCCCCCTTCGTCACCTTGTCGA
>NW_015536541.1:1104305-1113413 GCF_001515605.1 Sinocyclocheilus anshuiensis
GCCCAGGCCCGGGAGTTCCAGCCGGGCGATCGAGTGGTGGTACTGGTCCCGACAGCTGCGTGCAAGTTTCTAGCGACCTGGCAGGGGCCCTACACCGTAGTGGAACGGATGGGACCGGTGACGTACCGGGTGCGGCAACCGGGCCGCCGACGGACGGAGCAAATCTACCACGTTAACTTGCTCAAGAAGTGGGTTCCCCGGCCCGAGCAACTCACCGCGCTGGCCCATACCGGCCCTCCAGTAGTGGACGTGGAACTGCAGCTGTCGGCGACCCAGAAAGCGGAACTCGAAGCCCTGGTCAGTCAGTTCCAGGATGTGTTCAGTGAGACCCCGGGTAGAACCACCATCATCGAACACGAGGTCCGCACACCACCAGGAGTCGTAGTCCGGCAGCGGCCCTACCGGATACCGGAAGCTCGCCGGCCGGCTATAGAGGAGGAAGTCAAGAAGATGCTCCAACTAGGAATCATCGAGCCCTCCCGTAGCCCGTGGGCCAGCCCCATCGTGATGGTTCCAAAGCCGGACAACACCCTCCGGTTCTGTGCCCCACCAAGCCTACGCCCTGGCCATAAAGTGGGCAGTCCTGGAGTTGAAATGCTACCTCTGGGGCCGCCGGTTCACCCTCGTCACCGACCATGCGCCACTACAGTGGATGTCCAGGGCGAAGGACACGAGCGCCCGGGTGACGCGGTGGTTCCTCGCACTCCAGGACTTCTGCTTCCAGGTACAACATCGGGCCGGGGCCGATCACGGGAATGCGGACGGTCTCTCCCGGGGCTGGTCCGGTTGGGCAGGTCTGGCAGGTAACCTAAAATCCCCCCCCCGTAATACCCCCACAACGAGTTGTGTGTTTCCCCACAGGACCAGGGCGATGCCTGGGGGGGGGAATGTGGCGAGTATCCCGGTTCCAGATCAGCGTCGCCCTGGAAACGCCGCTGCCACACTGATCACAGAAGCACAACACCTGTGCGTGATGAGTGGCGCACCTGGAGCTTGTTCCCGCTGGCCATAAAAGCCAGGAGGAGAGACACCAGCGGGGAGGCACACCAGAGCTCCAGGCGACATTAATGCTTGTTTCTCCTTATTCACAGACTCCGACGGCACCCCGGGAGAGGGATCTGCACCACGGCACTTCACCCCACGAGCACCACGTTGAGACGGGCACCGAGCACCATGCCTCCGAGCACGTGTGATCAGTGTGTGGGCAATAAATCACCCTCCGGGGCTCTTTCTATCAGTATCGAGTCTGTGTTCTCATTCACCCCGCGACAATATGCAGAGCATAAGTGGGACAGATGTGGTGATCATCACAACATCCTCCCAAAGCCTCTGAGATCTGATTGGATCCATGCAGCGTGAGTCATGTGAATCAGACAGGGCTTTGGCTGGTCCAGTAAAGAAGCTTTGTGTTCCCCACACAGGGGAGTTCACAGAGAAGAATGCTTCTGCTGAAGAACCCTACATTCTTCCATGTAAATCAAAAGAACGAGTACATGTGTATCAATGTATTTATAACTCAGGGAGATAAACGTATCTTTACTCCCACACATTGCATGAGGCCACAAACAGTTACAGATGTCAACCACCTTTGATGCTTTATTAAAACTAAGTTCTGAGAATTCGTTCATACTAAAATGCCATCACATCATATTTTGAGTAACACTTTACAGTAAGATTCAGTGCTGGATTTGATCATTTATTAAAGGGATAGCTCTTCCGTAAAAATTACAATTCTGTTAATTTCTCACTCTCATGTTGTTCTAAACCTGTATAAATTTCTATCTACAGTGGAACATGACAGGAGATACATGGTAGATTGTCATTATTTACTAATATTTCTGTCTTTTCCTGATAATTAATGAGGAAAGCTGAGAGAATAATTATTTATCCATGCACTGTAGCATGTCTGCAATACTATAGTGTTGGTAAATTCTGTTTTATGTTCTGACTTGCCTTCTAAGGTACTACTTGCCTTGTGCCTCATTCCGTAACGGCATGAGTTGAAATCCTGATTCGGTAGTAAAGAGCAGTCTGTCCCAATGGCACGATAACTGAGATGGGAGGTACAGTTAAAGAGGATGAAATATTGCACTAGACAAGTCTTTCTGTAAGCTGCAATATGAGTGTGGTTGTTTCAAACACTTTGAGACTCAAATGACAATCCAGCCTATGAACTGGACGTCCGTCTCTTTTCTCAATAACTAGCAGCATTCTAGCTTACTTTGTAGGTTGTACATGTAAAACTTAGAGGTTTAGTTGATCAAAATGACAATTGAGTCATCATTCACTCACATTCATGCTGTTCCAAACCTGTATGACTGATGTTCTTCTGTGGAACACAAAAAAATATTTTTTTTTAATTCTTCAAAGAGTTCTTCTTATACCTGTTGTTTTGAATTGGCAGACTGGATCCAGATTTCCAGTGCTGGAGTCTCTGGTGAACCACCCACTGGCAGCGGATGGGGTGGGCGTTGAATCTAAGGCCCCTGTGGAGAGGATGGGAGTCCAGGTAAGCCACCCACACTTGCAGGATGTCCTGTCAGACGGTATGAAACCAACAGGTTGACGTCAGTTAATCAGTCCTATGTTTTTCAGGTTATATAAACTCCAATGTGTATTATTAGTATCTGAATTTTGATTATTTAAAGGGAGAAATTTTTCCAAGGTGGGATTTTGATAAGTTTGGTCAAAGTCCTGTGCCTGATGCTGATTTATGTAATTATGGGTGGCACTGTCAGATTGTAAATACAATACATGACATACTAATTATTTTTGATGTTGTCATCTTCTAAAAATAGGCTGTGCTTTTTCATTTTTGGATATTTAGTACCATGAGATCCAGATGAGAAAAATGACTTTGCTTTAAGCACAATTGTGACCAAACAGAGATTTTTTTAATTAACATTGCATTTCAACATCTTCCGAGAGAAATTGTTTGCAGATTTCTTTGAATAAACTATGAACAAAAATCAAAGAATCACTGGAACAGTCAAATGTGTCTGTTATTTATTAATCTTTGCCCAAAATGATCAAAGAAATGTTTGTTTTTAGTAAGAAGCAGAGATTGATTTGTTTTCATGTGCGTTAACAGCAGAAAGGATCCAGATTTATGGAGGAAGGGAGCAAGAGATAAAAGTGAAAGAGAAATAGAGCAAGTAAAGCTACCCTAAATATTCTTACCAGATGCTGTTTTTGAGTGGTTTATTTTGGGCTGGTGAAGTTTGTTTCTCTTGATCTTGGTCCAAACTCCCAAAGCCAAGCAACTCTTCCAGGACCAGGTATATTTCTGCTCCGGAAATTAGCTGGAGAATATGTAGTTTACAAGCTTCTTCTGTCCAGCGTTCACATAAATATTTGAATAATTATTGCATTACTGTGATCCTAATGGAATAGTGTGGATTTGATCTATAATATGAATGCTGTTACACGTTTAATCTTTTTGTGTAATCTTTTTAGTGTAATTTCACATACTGTAATAAAGAGGTGTACAGCCATTAACATGATTTTTGGTCATGACTGTGTGTAATACTTTCTTTTTAATATAGCCTGAGAAAAGGCGATTTATAATAGAGTTTTTTTTTTTTTTATCTTAAAAGTAAATGTAGTTACATATCCTCCATAACATTTTTTTTTTCTGTTTTGACCTTGGGTCCTTGTGTAAATTAAGATTTATTATTATTATTATTATTATTATTAAGTATGCATGCATGTATTTGCAGTGGGTATAGAAAATTATCCCCCTTTCAAATAATCACATTTTGTTGCTTTGCAGCCTGAAATGAAGACAGACACAGCTTTTGTTTTATCTAGCTGTATTTACTCAGTGCAACTTATAACATCCAATTAAAGATATAACCCCAACATTTCAGAAAAAAAAAAAATAAATTTAAATTAAAAAAACAATCACTGAGTTGGAAAAAGGATCACCCCCTTGTGTCAGTATTTTGTTGAATCACCTTTTGCTTTAATTACAGTTTGTTTCTTCTTCAGAACTGATTTGGAGAAATTCAGCTTTACATCACTTGCTCACCAGTGATCCTTTCATTGTAAGAACAAATCATTTTAAATTTAAACCATCGCTTATGGTTAGAATATATAAGCCCATAATCCATAATAATGCTTCCTCAAGTGAAAAAGTCCATCCCCTGTTGTCCTCTCACATCAAAATCCACTGACATATTTGTTTAGAACTTTTTGGACTGTTTTTACTTGTTAATAGTGCTTAATCTGCATATTTCTCTCCTGATTCAGACGAGATGACTTTTTCACTGGAGAAAGCAATATTATGGATAAAGGACTCGTATATCAGTTGGAAGCAACAGTTTGAAGTTAAAAACATCTTAATGATGGATTTGTTTCCTACAAGCATGCAGTTTTTCTCTTCACAAAACATTAATTGATGGTCTGGAGTCATGTGGATTACTTGTGGATTATTGTGATGTTTTTATCAGCTGTTTGGACTCTCATTTTGACGGCACTCATTCACTGCAGAGGATCCACTGGTGGGCAAGTGATGTAATGCGAAATTTCTCCAAATCTGTTTTGGTGAAGAAACAAACTCATTTACATATTGCATGGCCTGAGGGTGATACATTTTCAGCAAATTTTCATTTTTGCCTGAACTATTCTTTTAAAAACTAAAATTCATAAATTCATCACATTTTCAGTGATTTTTATTCCACAAAAATCATTGTAATAACATTGTTATGTCTGATCATATGGCATATGAGATATATAAACAAAGATTCAGTTACATTAAATTGTATTGTTTGATCAATAAATCTTCATCATGCAATAGGTATATTTACTGTGATCCATTCCATTATACCAAAACACACACACACACACAAAGCATTCATAAAATCATCACATCTCCAGTGATTTATATCCCATGGAAATCATTGTAATAACAGGGATCATATGATATATTTAGCATATTTTAGCATATTTAACATATTAACATTTCTTGTTACAGTCACAAGAAAAATCCCACTCTTTCTTTGGTGGCATTCTCATGTGGTGTTACATAACTGCAGATACCTCTGAACAACTCTCTTATGTTGACACTTGTGGAAGTGTTGCCCAGCATGGCAGATCATAAGCCAGTCTTAGGACAGATCTGCTGTGTTTGTCTCAGTACTCACTCTGTCACATCATGTGCCAAAGGCAGCAGAGTCCAGATTCTCCTGCAGGGCACAGAGAGGGCATACTGAGGGTAAAAACCACCTCCACACCCCCTGCTCTCTGCTTCAGTGCCGTCAGATCCTTACATTCTTACTCCCTCCTCTGTCCACCAGAAAGGCTTGCACACACATCGAAGCACACATTAAACATTGTAAACTGAGGTGCCTCTGCAAAGTACTTTAGCCCCATTGCTTTCAATAGCATCTCAGAACAGAATTATTTATTCCCTCTTGTTTCCATTTTATACTTGTGAGATCAAAATGCTAATGGGAAACAATTACAAGGAGGTTTCAAGCTTTTTGTTGAATGCGTTGTTGTTCAAAATAATGTTACTGTCACAACCTCCAGCTGGAGTGCCCATGAACTCCACCAGAGGGCACTCCACCCCTGACTCTTGCCAATCTCTCAGACTACATTTCCTATAATCCTTTGCCGGACTCATCATCACTAATTGCATTCACCTGTGTCTTGTTACCTCCATCAGTCTCACCCTATTTATAGCCCGGTTATCCATTCATTCATTGCTCAGTATTGTCTAGCCTGTAGCGTTCCTAGTTCCCATGTTTCCCATGTTTTCCTTGTTCCTTGGCGCCTTGCCTTGCCTTGCTTTGACCCTGGACTGTTTCTGGTTTCTGATTGTTTACTGCCTGCCCTGACCCTTGCCTGTTTTGTGGATTGCTCTTTTGTCTCACCCTGGATTATACCTGTTTGCTGGTGTTTGACCCTGCCTGTTTTGACCACTCTGTTAAATAAAGCCTGCACTTGGATCCTCAACTCCATTGTCACGTTTCCACGTTACAATTACAATGACATCCTTAGCCTTAAAACATATATAATGAATATTTAGGGCAAGTGTTTTTTGTTTTTGTTTTTTTATTATATTGTATTTCTGTGTGTGTGTGTGTGTGTGTGTTGTTTTATTTCATGTTTATTTGTATTCTGTTTAATTTGTGAAAACAAAGTCAAACAAAATAAAGTCCTAGGAGTGACATGAGAATAGATGATTTAAGAAAATGATCTTTGGAAGGTAAAACTTGATCAGACTGAACAAATTTTGACATGTGAGTTAGATATTTTTGTGTGTGTGTGTGTGTGTGTGCCCAGGCAAACTAGTTTTCATTCATGAAAATTTCACCAGATTGTTATGCATATCCTGCCCTGCTTCATGCAAGTAAATTTGGCTGTAAACATTTTGGTTATACTTTTTTTCGATTGTCCACTTTATACATTTCACTAACTAGTTACTTTGCAACTATATGTCAACTAACTCTCAATTTGCAACTACATGTCAACTAACTCTCATTAGAGTACTAGTAGACTGATAGGTTTGGGTTAGAATTAGTAGAAGTTAACATGTACTTGCAAAGTTACTTGTAGTCAGTAGCATGTGTAATGAACTGGGCATAGAGGCTTCTTTAGAATCCATTTGCAGGAAGTTTATTAAAATAACATGGCTGACAAACCCAAAACGAAAAGCAGAGAGACGTAGTGGTGAGAACAGGCTGTAGTCCAATAACTTGATAACAGTTCAACCAGGCAAATGAAGCAAAAGGGTAATCCAACAAACAATATCCAAGGAAACAAGCACAAAGATCAAAACAGTAGAAAACCAGCAGACAATGGAGAAACACTCAGTAAGACAGTGGGAAAAATGGCAATACTTCACAAAGTATTGTAACAGAAGCATGGCTATTTATACATGTGCCAAATAGAAAGTAACCAGCGAAGAAGCGGTCTAAGGTCAATACTCTGGAGAGGGCTCCCTCTGGTGGACGGCTGAATGAAAGTCAGCCTCACTTGTTACATTGTCTGTTGGGGGACCAGCAAAATGTTAGCATATACTATGGAGACAGTATACTAATACTCTAATAGTTAGGTAGGTTGACATGTAGTTGCAAAGTTACTTATAGTTAGTGGAATGTTTAAAGTGGACTGTCAAAATAAAGTCTTACCAAAGTTTTCTTCAAAGTTTTAAACTTTTGTACATAAGGCATCCTTTTACATCTTAATCGGGCTATAATTGACAACCAGGAGACTAAAGAGAAGAATTAGACCAGTGTCATTAAAATATTATTACTATTGTAAGAATATGTAAGCTAAATAAAAAAATATGTATCTGCAATTAGTGAGGGCCAGAGTATAAGTAATCAGTCTGATATCAAATCCACTTAGAGTAGAACAGACCAGAATCAAAGCATGGGAAATCAGTCCAAATGTGAACCTGTTACGATCACCAACTGGAGTGCCCATGAGCTCCTCCAGAGGGCACTCCACCCCAGACTGTTGTCACTCCCTCACTAACTACATTCCCCATAATCCTTTGCCTGGACTCTTGATCACTGATTGCATTCACCTGTGTCTTGTTACCTACATCAGTCTCACCCTATTTAAAGCTTGGTTTTTCACTCATTCATTGCTCAGCATTGTTAGCCTGTTGTGTTCTCTAGTTTCTGTGTCTTTCCTTGTTTTTGTGCCTAGCCTTGTGTCTTGACCTTGGACTGTTTACATTGTTTTTGATTGTTTGCTGCCTGCTTTCACCTCTTTTGTCTCACCCTGGATTATACCTGTTTGCTGGTGTTTGACCCTGCCTGTTTTGACCACTCTGTTAAATAAAGCCTGCACTTGGATCCTCAACTCCATTGTCACGTTTCCACGTTACAATTACAATGACATCCTTAGCCTTAAAACATATATAATGAATATTTAGGGCAAGTGTTTTTTGTTTTTGTTTTTTTATTATATTGTATTTCTGTGTGTGTGTGTGTGTGTGTGTTGTTTTATTTCATGTTTATTTGTATTCTGTTTAATTTGTGAAAACAAAGTCAAACAAAATAAAGTCCTAGGAGTGACATGAGAATAGATGATTTAAGAAAATGATCTGTGGAAGGTAAAACTTGATCAGACTGAACAAATTTTGACATGTGAGTTAGATATTTTTGCCCCATCACTTTAGACAACATTTATTTATTTATTTATTTATTTTTAACCTTAAAAAATTGCCAATGATAATGCATCTTATGCCATGTGTCAGTTTGAATGGTCGTGATCATTCTAAGTAAATTATTTTTAAATGTAAATTAAGTTAAATTGGGTGGAATGATCTGAAATGGCATTTTGGTTAAATAAAGAAAGAAAGGTAACAGGCTAAAGGAGTTAAAGGTGCACTAAGTGAATTTTACCAAACGTTGCTGATATTTGAAAGCACCAAAACAAACACGCCCATACCCCAACAGGACCTCGCCCCTATTTTGATAACTCTGCCCCACACGTACGTACACAACCCTGGCAGCGAAAATGGCAGAATCTGCTATGCCTGCCGGCTGAGCGATGCGTGTTACTATGGTAATTCAATGTAAAAATCAATGTAACTCACCCAGAGACATTCTCAACGGCTCTGAACTCACCTATCAAGAAGAAACAAAGCAACCTCGGCGTCTGATTCCAGGCCTTCCCGCTCCTTGAGTTCTCTCCACCGCTGGAAAGCTGCTCCAATATTTACGTGGGTCCTACCTTTTGCCTGTTCGTATCCCTTCTTTTTAATATTTTGTTCCTCCGAAATGTTTATATTTTTTTATTTGCCATATCTCGCTATATAGTCGATCTGCTAATATCTGTCCTGTGTACTCGCTGAGCGCTCTTTTCTCCCTGTAATCACCAGACACGCCCCTTACTGCTGATTGGCAGCGAGTGTGTTTTGGGACTCGGTCAGACACTGTGGTCAAAAACGTTTTTCAAATATTGCTTAGTGCACCTTTAACCAAAGTAGAAAATGCATTTCCCCAAAACAAAAAAATTTCATAATGTCCTCAGACAAACATATTTACTTAAAAATAGTGCTTTCCTTTGTTGAAACATCCCACAAAAGTCAATTTAATCTTCAAAGGAAGAGATTTCTGAGGAAGTGTGTGTGTGTGTGTGTGTGTG
>NW_015536541.1:1115507-1123826 GCF_001515605.1 Sinocyclocheilus anshuiensis
CAGAAGTGCTATCAGTGAACATTCCCAGCATCACTAACACACACTCAGACATGCACTTGCACACTTCGGGTCATCTTTAAATAGCATGTGATAGACTCTGATGCCACTTTCTTTGGGAGCAGGGTGGAGGCTCTGGACGTCTGGAAAATACATTTCCTGCTGTTCCCTGCTTTCTCCCTGTCCGGATCTGCCTAAGAAACAGTTGGATCATGCCAGGGAGCGGATGGGCCGGGAGTAAGCAGGAAATCTCTGGGAGCAAGGGGGTCGGTTGGAGTGCCGATTTTGGGACCACTCCTGAGCAGGAATCAGGAACACTGGAATTTGTTTAACAGTTTTCCAAACTTTTGTTTTTCCTCTTCACCCCTCCAGTCACTGCAGTTGGCTATCCCACCTCTACCTCTGTTCCAATGGGTTTACATGTACATGAGTGCATATGGAAAAAATGTTATTTTATAATTATTTAAGTGATATTAAGCCTTCCACAAAGATATACACTACTGGTCAAAAGTTATAATTATGAATAATATGTTTTAAGTTTTTTGCTCACCAAGGCTGTATTTATTTGATTAAAATACATTAAAAACTATAATATTGTGAAACATCACTACAATTTAAAATACGTTTCTGTTTTGGAAAAGATACATTTTCAGCATCATTACTCCAGTCTTCCAGTCTTCAATGTCACATGCTCCTTAAGAAACCATTCTAATATATATTAAAATAAAACTGTTTATTTTAAATTGTAATAATATTTCACTATATTACTACTTTTACTCTAATTTTGATGAAACAAATGCAGCCTTGGACAGCATAAGAGACTTATTTTAGCAACATTTAAAAAAATATAAAATTTATTTCAAAATTTTGACCGTTATTTAACTGTATTAACTCCATTTGTTAAGTAATTTATATTCACAGATATGCATATAATGTCAATATAATTTTAATAACTATAATAATATCTATACTTTAATACTATAACTTTTGTACTTTTAACTTTTAAAACTTTAAAACAGCTGTTTATTTAAAATAACTATTAATATGATCAATTATTTATTAATTAAACTATGGTTACCACGGTAACATTTTGTAAGAGATGACACATTCTCACTTTACACAGTGTGGGATCTATTTACTCTGAGTGTGTCTCCATGTCTTCATGCCAGTGTCTATAAAACTTTGACAACATCATCTTTTGTAAAAGACCTGAAAAATGCTGGAGGCTTTATCCAACAAGCCATCAATTCACAGGACCTTTTTTTTTTTTCACTACACCTTTCATCAAAGACCGAGCATGGAGGCCTGGAGTAGGTCTGGCCTGACACAAACCTGTGCACAGATCCGGATGTCAATGCTGCTTCAACTTCTAAGAGTCACCGCAAGTTGTATTGTTCTGCTTTTACTTTCTGGAAACTTCTTATTCACCTGGAAATCACCAACATCCTCGCCGCTAAGATGAAATCCATCTGGCATCAACTCATTGCCAGATTAGAGTGACTGTAAAGCTGTTATTAATGAAGAAATCAAGAACTTCAGTGAGTTCAGTATGCATTACAGCCTATGCAAACATTACACTCCCAAGGGAGCCGTTAGAGGGTATTTAGTGGAAAGGTCATGTTACACAAGGAGTACGTCGTCCATGATTTCCACATGCCCAGATGACAACTGGATTATGAGGTGTTTTGAAACTGAATCATTCACAGTGTAAAAATAAAGCAGAGGAGGAAGATGTCCACCCACTCCAAGCATCCCAATTTTCATCCGCACAGGTTCCTGTTTGGTTGACTAATTTTAAAGATGTATCAGTAAGTGTGGAATGGCACGGGCAATGAAAGGAAACCGTGCTGTTGAGTAAACTCTCAAACAAAAAGCCAATTTTAGAACGTTCCTCCTCAACAAACATACAATGGCAGGAAAACAAAGAACGTCACACAAGGGGATCGACAGGGTCAGCTCAAGGCAAAGACCCACCCTCAGTCTGTATGTACATGTCCCTGAATCTCCTGTCTCCAAGGGCATGGAGTACATTCATGAGATGATGCTATAGTCTCCAGTCCTGTGAACACAGCTGACTGAGTGTGTTTATGAATGAAATGGGTTGTTTTTAAGGTTTATTTATAGAGACACATCTTGCAGCTGTGTAATCAGAATTGGATCTGTCTTGTGAAGTGAGGGGCTTCCGAAACCCACTTCTCAACAGTAACAGTCTATTACTTAAAGGGATAGTTCACCCAAAAAAGAAAATTCTGTCATTATTTATTCATGCTCATGTCATTCCAAACCTGTATGGTGTTATTTTTTTCCCCTGCTCCATACAAGAACAGTTCAATGTGATCATGGGCAGACAAGTTCAATAAAAAACTATAAAAACACAATAAACGTGATCCAGACTAATTTACTCCAAGTCGTTTTTAAGTTATGACAACGCTATATAACTTAAAATTAATTATAAATTAAGCTATTATTAACGCTCAGATCTCTATATGATTATGTAGGTTTATAATTAAATATGCCATATGTTGGCTGTTAATAACAATGAACATGACTGGTACTTGCCTGTCTTGTGTCTGAGAAATAATACTCCGATATGGAGTAAATAAATACAGAATTTTCATTTTTGGGTGAACTTTTCCTATAATTGGGCTTCTCTTGTGAAAAAGTACACTTTAGTGTATACACTTTATTAAAAACAAAATAGTACTAATTAGAGAAATAATACATTTTAACAATATACTTAAAGTCCCCATAAAATCAAAATTAACGTTTTTTGGGTATTAGTATCAATATGTTAGTCTTAAGATTATCTATAAGGCAGTGTGCTCCAAAACAGTGACAAAATTCGCATTTAGAAGATATAAGCATTCAAAGCTTGCAGTTCGTCACTTCCGCCAAAACGAGCTTCTCATCAAACTTTCTGTCCAATCAAATGCTCTCAAGAATCTGAAGCGCCCGCCCCCTGCACTATTAAATAGACGCTGAAGCCGCAGCTGAAATCGGTCACTTGTCCACAGAATTAGTATTTTCTGTACAGTGAATGGCACGTAGTGCACTATATAGGGGACGGAATGATTCAAACTGTAAATATGCTTTCCATTGAGGAAAAAAAGAGGTCTGGTTTCGCGCTGTGTCACGCTAACCACCGCACCGCGCACACACTCCGGTCCAGAGACACGATAGCACGGAGCGGATCACTTGCGCGAGTCGGCGCAGACCACAAAATGTATCGGAGCTATTTGAATTCTACACAGAATGCTATATTTTATAGCAATATGGATGAGATTGTGGCTGGCATACCCTGTCAAATGCGGCTTTACGGAGCTCAATGGCTCTAGCCCAAGCTGTGATATAAATGAACGCTATTGGCTATTTTAAAAAGGGGCGGGGCTGCTTGATATGTCCCGCCCTGTCTTCCTGTTTCAGTTAAAATGACGTCAACACATAGAGTAACGCTGCGTGTTTCTAAGCATTTCAGGGGACCTTTAAGTGTTTTCAGACACTTAAATTACATGTAATTGGCAGGTAAATGATAATGTATTATAGTTAACATTTAAATTAAATGTGATTAGCTGAACTTTAGAGTGCTTTTTTGTTTGTTTTTAAGTACATCTTTAAACTTTATGTAATTTCATAATGACTTCTATTGTTTTGTAATGTTGAATGTACTAACAAACATTTATGATATTTGTAATTACACATTTGTAATGAAGTTAGTACACAAAATGTATTAACTAAATGTAATATCAAGTAACGCTACAGTTAAAATTATAATCAAGTACTTTACATGTGATTTAATATGTTAGTCAATACATCTTAATAAGTGTACTGCTTTAAAGAATTAAAGCACAGCAAAAGATTGATGTTGCTTTCATCAAAAAAGTAAACTAAAAAAGTGCACATTCAGTAAAGTTAAGCACACTTCTTTTTTCACAAGGATTTGCTACCGACATTATGTAATTCTAGACTTGTGAAATACAGTCTTACTCACTGTTTGCGTGTAATAAAAGTGATTTGTGTGTGCGTGACCTCAGATTGCCTGTTTTTCAAGTGTTTGACTGCAGGATGTACCAGATTTTGTCATGACTATACTTAACCTTGGGTCTAGTGGGGTCAAAGATCTCTATCTTTTGTTTTCTTTGGTACATCCTGATCTGATACCATAGTGTTTACTATAAAATTACAATTTCATTATTGTTTGTTTTCCACAACAAAACTCACACACCGTAAAAATGTGCTATTATAAACAATGAATTCATTTGGAGAAAGTTCAGTTTGTAGTTGTGACTTCCTGTCTTGAACTTGAAAACACACGTCAATCACATGTCAACAGTATGTCACGTAGGCCTCATGAAGAAGTTTGTTTAATGGTTCCTGTGTCCAAACACAGCTGTGGTTTGTAACAATGTAAAAGTCTTTACTGTCCCTTTTGAGTAATTTAATGTATAGATAAAAGTACAGTATAAGATAAAAGACCCCAAACTTTTGACTGGTAGTGCATTAAACAACAAAAATATGATAAATATATTTGAATTGAAATTTAGTGTTACACTAAATCCTTACTTTATATATACACTGCCGTTCAAAAGTTTAGGATCAGTGAGATGTTTAATGTTTTTTTAAAAGAAGTTTCTTATGCTCATCGAGGCTGCATTTATTTGATCAAAAATATAGGGGAAAAAACTGTATTATTGTGAAATATTATTGCAATTTAAAATGCCATTTAATTTTCTGGAATCTGATACTTTTTTTCAGGATTCTTTGAGAGTAAAAATGAAAAAGAATAGCATTTATTTAAAGTAGAAATCTTTTGTAATAATATACACTGCCGTTCAAAAGTTTGGGTTTTTTTGTTCTTTCTTTTTTTTTGGAAAGAAAATAGCCTTGATGAGCATAAGAGACTTCTTACTGATCTTACTGATCCCAAACTTTTGAATTTTTGAATATTTTTTATTTAAAACTGACCTGAGTAAGATATTTCACATAAAAGATGTTTACATATAGTCCACAGGAGAAAATAATAGTTTATTAATTCTTAATACTGTGTTGTTGTGATAGTTCTTCATGAGTCCCTTGTTTGTCCTGAACAGTTAAACTGCCCGCTGTTCTTCAGAAAAATCCTTCAGGTCCCACAAATTCTTAGGTTTTTCATATTTTGTGTATTTGAACCCTTTCCAATAATGACTGTATGATTTTGAGATCCATCTTCCCACACTGAGGACAACTGAGGGACTCAAACACAACTATTACAAAAGGTTCAAACGCTCACTGATGCTCCAGAAGGAAAAACGATGCATTAAGAGCCGGGGGTGTAAACTTTCTGAATTTGAACATCAGGGTAAATTGAATTTATTTTGTCTTCTGGGAGACATGTAATTATCTTCTGTAGCTTCTGAAGGGCATACTAAATGAAAAAAAAAAAATATATATATATATATATATATAATGTTTACTCAAAATAAGATAAATGTCCACATCTTCATTTTGTTCAAAAGTTTATACCCCTGGTGATCTAACGTAGTAATGTTGGTGTTAAAATGAAAGTTTACATTTGTATACAGAGACACATCTTATTCTATGCTTTAAAATGCAGGTGTGTAAACAAGATTTGACATTACAGCAGATATTTAATGAATGAACTAGTGAATTTTACAGTTTTGGCCCACCAAATCATGATGTTTCTGAAGGTTAAAGCTGCTTAGAAATTTCCTTCCCTGAATTTCTCAGTGTTCAGACACTTTCTTATTAAGCAAAACTTCATATTTATACAGATTTCTTTCAAAATGACTACAGTCGCTACCTCATATTACATCAGTGCTGACTTGGACCATGCCCTCTTTGTGTATCTCTGTTTAACAACTTCCTAAAGGCACCAGAGTCAAGTGGAAATCAGACCCAGCAGCTTATGGGCCCTGCATGGCATCTTTATGAGTGCATATTTCTGTGTATCTGTATGTTTTACTATAATTCTACAGAATGAAAGCATAGCTTTACCAAAAAGAAGCTCTGTAAAAGCAGTTGAACCAATAAGAAGTGTTTTTGTGCATACAGTGAAAGTCAGTGTGGTTCAAAACAACACATTCGCTTCCATTGCATGGACAAAAATAATTTTCAAAATATCTTCTTTTATATTCCACTGAAGAAATTAAGTCATTCAGGTGTGAAACCACATGAGGGTGAGTAATGACAGAATTTTCTTTTTTGGGTGAACTACACTGTAAAAAATGACCGTGAATTTAACGGTAAAAGACTGTAAAAATGCTACAGTAAAAACCTGTTAAATGGTTAACGGTAAATTCCCCTACTATATACCATTTTTGGAAGTGGAAAAAGACCGTATAATTTACAGTGAATAACCGTAAATTGACATTCCCAGAATTCCCTTCGTTACATTTTTGCATCAACAAAATTTGATGTTTTTTGGTTGAAATAACTGTTTCTTAGTTTTTTCTTATCAGTTTTGTATATTAGGGTTGTGTGTTACACCTAATGTTGTTAAATGAATGTTTATTGCATTATTTCAGTTTCATGTGTGTTACCATGATGGTGTTCAATGGTTCAAAACAGATATTAACACTTCAATATGTTGGTATATTAACATTATATCAGTTAATGAAATTACGGTATTTAACTGTAAATTTAAGTTAAAACCGTAAAACCTAAAACGTTGCTACCGTATTTTTTATGGTAAAATTCTGGCAACCACAGCAGCCGGTTTTTTACCGGAAATTTTACTGAATTTTTTTTACAGTGTACTGTATCCCTTTAAGAATAGGACTATGTCATTACAGACATAACATACTTTTTTCCCTTATATTCCTTGGAGTATTATTAGCATACATAGATTTGAAACCCAATCCGTCAAGTGTTACATAAAATAAAAAAACTTACAGTTGCACATCTTGTGTGGACCATTCATTTGCTTAATCTTATTTAAACTGTGGCCTAAATATGTCAAGTTCATCTTTAAACCCAAGAAGATATGTCTAATGTCTCAAAATTATCTGTATTTCTCTCACTCCTCTTGTTTCTGAACTCCAGAAAGTCCCTAGACAAGCAGAGCAGTCAATGACGTCTGTTTAGTGTTTTGAGCTGGTTCTTCCACAACCAGGAACGACAGTCAAAACAGCAGCCTGGACCAACACAAACAGATCAATCCCAATGACGTAGTGTGAACACAATGCCTCGCTCTGGGCTGACTATCATTATATAAGAAAAACCTGACCTTTTAATACAAATTTTGACATGAAGTATTGAATAACTACTATTTTTATTGCTCTTAACTGTATTTAAGCATGAAATGCAGGGTTATTAGTTTTCAATTATATTTCATAAGCAACTGAATACAGTGTGGGACCTTGGCTTTCTCTGTGCTCTTATAGACTGAAGCCAATATCCTCTTGTAGTCTCAAGTGGATCTCACGATTGCAAATGTTTAAAGCAACTTGTGCAACATATGTCTACACTCTCAACTGAATGTAGAGTTAGATGTTTAGTGCATAAGAAGTCGTTTATAAAACAGGAAATTGCTGAAATGAAATTGGTCAATGACATGATGCTTGACCCAAAGCATAAGAGACTTTTTCCAAAATTAAATCTTAAACTATTCCAAACTTTTGACTGCTGCAGAATATTTGATTGCGGTGGACTGCTGAGGAATGCTAAGCGAGTGTAATAATCAGCTAAAATTATCACACGTATCACAAATGTCCAAATCTTCAAAATCACAATATGAGTAATATTGTGAAATAGAGTAACATGACTGATATGTGTGATAGATGTTTAGTGCGTAAATAAAACAGGAAATTACTGAAAGGAAATTGTTCAGTGATATGATGCTTGTTTTGTTTTGCTTTTACTTTATTTAAAATTTCTTTAAAAATGTAATTCATCAAAAAAAGAGGGTTGTTCAGAGTAATAAAAAACATTATTATTTTTCCAAGCTTTCGACCAGTGTATATTTATTGCAGAATATACAGTGAATCCGCTTTGTCTTTAAATGTTAATTATGTTTGATTATTATTAACATTTATTAATCTGTTGAAAGTGTCACGTAACCAACATGCAGGAAGCCATTTTATTGTCATGTGTTGAAAAAATAAATAAATAAAAGAGGAACTTATGGTGCATTTATGTCATGTTGGGATTACCATAATTACGGGATTCAGATTTGTAAACAGTGCTCACAGCCTCATAAACTTTGTACTTACAACTTGCAAAATTGGAATTTTCTGACATCTCTGGCTTGTCATCTCATAATTACAGTAATACTGGCATGTTGTGAACACACCGTTACCTCAGAGACCTTGTAAACCCTCCTGACTC
>NW_015536541.1:1124007-1170863 GCF_001515605.1 Sinocyclocheilus anshuiensis
AAGATACCTTGATCTTGCTTTATTTATTTATTTATTTATTTATCACTTTACATTCATTACATTTTCCTTTTCCTAAGTTGAAGGAAGGCATTTTACTACTCATCATTCGGTTGGACAGGCTATTATTAGAGTTATTATTATTATTATTCCATATGTCTGAAACCAGCATGAAAACAAAGTTTGCATTTCTATGAATTTTTTTTATTTATTTATTTTTCAACATCCTAGAGATTATTTGTCATCCCATCAGTAATTAATTTTTCAACATTTCTGTTTGCATCTACTACCACCTGTTTTTGTGATCAGATCAATTAAAAAAAAAAAAAGGTCCAGCTGGTCCCTGATTATGAGCGATAGTGTTTAATTTCTGCTTAATATCATGACTAATGATGGTGTCAGTTTATCTGGAGAAGGTTCTAGTATTCTGTGCGTCAAGACAATCTGTTTGTATGGTCAGAATAATGTTGAAACTCTATCTAAGAGTATAAAAGTGCCAGAGTAAACAGGAATGTTGGCCCGCTTATGTTAAATTATGTTACTATTTAGGATTGTTGAGGTATTGTGATTTTGACGATTTGGACATTGTGATATGTGTGATCATTTTAGCTGGTTTTAACTCTTGGTAAGCATCCCTCAGCAGTCCACCTCAATCAAATATCAGTTACGCTTGGTGCCCTTGAGTTGGCATTTAGTCTCTAGATAGATCATCCCTTTGATTTCCGTGCCAAAGGTTTCAGGTCTCATCTCCTGCATCACATTGGCTTCAGAGGACTTCATGTGACATTTCATGCCCCAGATTGAGAAATGTGCGTGTGTTGAAATATTTTGCCCCTCTCAGTAAGTCATGCAACTTATTTCTGTGGCTTTTCGCTTAAAGTGTTTGCTTACACATATTTGTGGAGAGGCTTTATTCACCCCACATTCATCCAGACTTTGCATGACCTCTGCTCATGTTCTGCAAGCATTCAAACCGCTGCTCGTAAAACTTTAATTGGATGTAATTTAGTTGTAGTACCCTGATGTTTTTCCTGAGGATTAGTTAGCATTTCAGAGAATTTTTCCTACAAGGATTTGTTATTCTGCAAGTTCAGTGTCAACATGTGGTGAATTGAAGATGAGATGTAAACTTCAGTAATCCACTGTTCACTTTGTCATGTTTGAGTATGTAGTACGTCAAGCAAAACAATACAGCAATACCACAGTTTATGCAATGAAGGCATTGTCCACATGCTGTTGCAAAAACCTGCGACTGTAAATCTGTGTATTTGTATACAAGCTCTTCATGATGTACAACAGTGGTTCAACTGGTGGGTCATGACCCAAAAATGTCCCACAGGTCTGTTTTAATAGGGTCTCATACAGCAGATGAAAGGTGCGGTCACATTAGCTAAATTGCAGTGAAATTCCTATTGGAATGATTGGATTTTTTGCATGAAATTTCTCAGAGCAACGGTAAATGGAACTGCACCTTAAATCAATAATAAATGCAGGTAGTAAAATGCATATATCTGATTGCTACTAACTACAATATATAAGTAATATAACTTTGTAATGTAAATACTAACTTTAAATGCAGAATAATTTCCATATATTTTGTAATGTCAAAACATCTATAGTGTCTATAGTGTTTTGGTGTAAATATATCTGTTACTTAGTAAAAGCTAGTCAAATTAGATAAATGCCAAGATGGATATTTAGTTACATGATACCCCACACCCTCAAAACGATAATAATAAAAAAAGAATATTTATCAGTTTTATTTATTTCAATAAAGTTGAAATAAAATAAAATAAAATATAAATATTAGATGAAAAATGTAAACTTGAACGTAAAAATTAGACATGTTGCCTTAGTAACTGACTGAAAATAAGTTTGTACTAAAATTACTCAAACTAAAACTTAAAAAGAAAAACAGAAATAAAATAGAAATAGAAAAAAGCAAAATAGAAATCTAAAGATTAATAAAAAAATTACAAAAGCACATAATAAAATTACTTAAACTTCAACTAAAATAAAAAAAATTATACCGAAAATATAAAAAGAAATCTAATTCAAAATATATAAATATGGGATCTCTTGCATTTTTTTCCCTGTGTAATTTATGGTATTATTCATAATTTCAGTTGTTTTTAAATTAATTCATTCAGTATCAGTTTACCCAAAAATGAAACTTTTGTCATGTTTTTGTCATTTATATATATATCAAGATATTTTTATTTTTACCATCACATTTTAAAAATAAGTCTTTCAAAGCAAGTCATGCATGTTTGAAATGACATGATGGTGAGTAAATAACAGAATTTGCATTTTAAGGTCAGCTCTCCCTTTAAAGCATTGTAAAAAGATATTTGAAAATCAAAAGAGTAGAGCAAGAATATGCCTGAGATTCATCAGATAGCATACTATTTCCTCCTTCTTGAAAAGTACGAGCTGAACATGAACTGTTTTTCCTTTGTTAAATTTCATTCTGCATGGGGCCTGCTCAGGGTTTTCAGCCAGCTGTGGGACCGCTCCAAGGGAAATACCGATCAAAAGTATAGGGGCATGAACATCTCTGAACAAACAGTTCAGACATATGTCCCTGATTTTTCACTTTCTCAAAACAAAAGCAGCCTCACTTGGTTACAGAGGTCTTCAGGAACAGCCTTTCCATTATAATGTCAGGGGCACCAAACTGATTGGTGTCCTGCAAGAGGCATGTCATATTAAAACTCCCAAGCCCTGCCAAGGTCATGCTTCATTCCTGAATCGCATGTATTCATTGTTCCCTTACAGATTGATTGTCGAAAAACACGACTAACATGTGCGTGACTACAAATGCCACTCACCCTACACATAAATGATCAGTGAGATATGGGTCCAATTACAAACAGGCTGCTTAAAAACTATAGGGCAAGCGGTCTTACCTCAGGCCGGGCTCAGTTTTGGGGGTTTATGACTGGAAATGATGGTGTGCATCTGGTTCAGGTTATTTTTGTTGTATTTATGACTGATATGACATCTGTAGGTAGAATGAATTGGGTTATCCATCAGGAGAAGGAGGCCTCACATTAAACCCAAATCCCTCTGTAAGCCCACAGGTAGTTTGGATCGCATGTTAACCAGGAAACCTTTTAATTGCATAAAGATGCCCTCATCTGTTTCCTTTAGTTTGAGACTGGCTGGAGAACATAATTATTAATAGAAAGGAGCTTGATCCTGTGACCTCCTGAAATGGGTCTTTGACAAACTTAAGTCGACTTCTTCAGAATCAAATAGTACTTTAGAACAGAATCTTAACTCTGACATCAATGAAAATAATTTTATTTTTAATCCTAATTTCAGGACTGTTATTAAAGAATGAATGTTTAGATTAAATGTTTAATTACTTTTTTAGTCGTTTACGCATTAATGTGTTAACAAATTCAGTTTCTTTTTAAAAGATTATTGGCATATCTGCAAAAAAATCAATAATAAAATAACTTTCCCTATACTTTATGGTCGTAATCTTGCATGTTTAAAGTTGTTTTGGCCTGCACATTATGAAAACTGTTAACAGCATACAAATATGTTACACATGCGCTTTCATCCAAAACTCTGGGTCTGTAAGAATTTATAGTTCACTAAAAAATGAAAATTCTGTCATCATTTACTCGCCCTCAAGGTTTTCTAAACCTATATGAGTTTCTTTCTTCTGTGAAACACAAAAGAAGATATTTTAAAGAATGCTAGTAATAAGCATTCTTACTGTGCATAAACACCATATATAAATCTTTTAAAAAGATTTAAAAATCTTACCAAGCCCAGACTTTTAAACTGAATGTTAAACTAATCAGCTCTAGAAAAATACCATTGCACATATATTTGGCTCATTGTCACAACTTAAAGTCAAGAGAGGTAAGAACAATAAAAAGTGGTAACCACAAACAACATCTCCATTCACCCATTTATTGAGTAATCATTCAATCCCAGCTGAACATGCTTCAACACATACACAATAGATGCAGTATGCCAAGTGTCTACACTGATTTCACCCCTTTCCCCATGAAACCTTGTATTCTGCTCATGTCAACATGCCAACAGACTGTGCAGAGAGACAGTTTAAATGTGTCATATGATGCGATTTCAATTTTTCCTTTCTCTTTGGAGTGTTACAAGCTCTTGGTGCATAAAGAAGATCTGTAAAGTTGCAAAGACTAAAGTCTCAAATCCAAAGACATATTCTTTATAAAAGTTAAGAGTCAACCACGCCTACATAGAGGAGAAACAATAATGTACAGTATGTGGACAATAATTTGGGTTTTGAACCTTAAACCGCATAAACACATTTCATTACACCAAATACACAAAATAATGTTCTTTTTAGCAGCATCATATGACCCCTTTAATGACATGTCTGCGCTTACCTGCCATCACTCTCATAATTACACCCCAGCCACCTGAATCTTATTAAACATAATGGCTTATTATTTTCCCAGCTGAATCACCATATTTGGACATTTAAAGATCAATGTCAAACGTTTAACAAAACAAGCCAAGAACTGTATTTGTATTGTGTTAGAAATTGAATTCAAATAATGCTAGCTTTGGCATGTGATTCAAAATTAAATTTCATGTTAGTTCTGCCAAAGCTTGGCCTCCAAAATGGATGCATTTGGCTTAGTCATCTCACAGATGTCTAAAACTTACCAAAACCTCCCCACTAACCTCTTGCAACATCTTACATGTGTATCATGGCTCGGTTCCTTTAGCCTCACTGGCCGTTTGAAAGCCAAGCATGAGCATATCCCAGAGTTCCTGTACCAGCGTGCAGCGAAAGGCTGCTGTGCAGAGAGACCAGGTGCAGCTCTGTTTATCCTCCCCTGCATATTATTCCAGTCTGTCTTCCACATCCCTTCTGCAACCCTCTCCAGCTCTCTTAGAGAGGAAGAGTGTGTGTGTGTTACAGGGCACTCGCTGGTAATTAAGGTAACTGTTCACCAGCAGGATGTACAGGTATCAGTCTTGTTATTCCTCAGAATGGGTTGAGAGTTTGAAAGATTGTGGCATATGAACTTACATTTAATTAAATTGTTATGCTTGGCTTATGTTGGGATAAAAGAGTTGATTGATTGATTGATTGATTGATTTTCTTGTAATTGTAATTTAATTATTTATTAGTTGGTTTAGTTTAGTTTAGTTTTCTTTGCTTCATAATTGATCACCTTTGCAACATTGACACTGTTTTGGAACTTAACTGAATCAACTTCGAACTAAATTTTACTTTGTAATTGTACTTTGACCTTGTACTTGTCAAAGCATTTTATTAGGCTCGGACTAAAGGCATTACTTTAAAGTGACACTTGGCTGTAGGATTAAAGAAAATAAATGAAAGCCTTACACTACGCTGGTACTGGAAGTACATGTCATTCTGCGCGTGTGTTTAATGCCTGTGAGGTGTTGAAATATTCTGTGCTTGGGTAACAGTATGAGTAATAGCGCTGGAGTTCAGAGGCCCTGTCATTTGACTCTGTCATGCCAATATGCTGGCGTTTGGATTTAGTGGTGGGGGGTGGAGACCCTCGGGCAGCTGGATATTCATATATCCAGTGGCATTCTGAAGGGATATATTTATGCACTTGAGATTGGAGAATGGACAAGTAAAGGTTATTTAGATGAAGTGCATATGCAACTTGAAATAAACATTCCCTGGGGCTGCGATAAGAGGTCCATTGCTGGAACACTGTTGAATGGATAAATAGGGATAATTAGAATAGTTTTGTTTTTAATTGAATAAACCCCACAGGGAGTAGAATTGGAATTTGAGAGACAGGAATATGAATTTACTGAGCTGTTATCTATCTTTCTTTCTGTCTGCCTGCTTGTCTGTCTGTTGTTCTGTCTGTCTGTCCATCTGTCTGTCATATCATCTATCATCTCTCTCTCTCTCTCTCTCTCTGTCTGTCTGTCTGTCATTTTGTCTGTCTTTCTGTCTGTTGTTTTATCTGTCTGTCATTCTTTATATCTGTCGTTTTATCGGTCTGTCTTTCTGTCTGCCTGTCTGTCATTCTATCTGTCTGTCTGTCTTTCCATCTATCTGTCTGTGTCGTTTTATCTGTCTGTCTTTCTGTCTGTTGTTCTGTCCATCTGCCTGTCTTATATCTGTCTGTCCATCTATCTGTCTGTCTGTCATTTTTTCTGTCTGTCTCTGTCTGTCTGTCCATATCAAGGCAATTCTGCATCTTTTTTGCTACCTCAGTTTAAATTCAATAACTGATTTCTTTATATCAAACTTTGTCAAAGCAGATGTTTTTGATCAGTAAGTGATTATTAAATCCATCTCACTGTTTCTGTCTCACGACCTGTGCATATAGTCCATGACACATAGATACTAAATCAGATTTTTTATATATATATCACCCCCCACCTCATTTTGAAAAAAGGTACATTATCAGTTTGTTTGTAATATGCAAATTCAATAGCAATCCTAAATTCTACCAATGATTTAAAAAGAGGCAACAAGTCAACATCTTGACCAGCGTTTTTACATTGATGTGTTTTCAGAGATTAGAGAGAGAGAGAGAGAGAGAGAGATGCCCTGAGGACCATAACTATAAAGCTGGACCACTGTATTGAGTGTCTTTGGCTGAGAGTACTACATTGCGTAATAGGTTGTGTAACAATGGGTTTGATGTTGTGAATAATTGACTTATATAGACTGACTGTTGGCTTTTGATTGATAAGTGGTGGCTGTAAATGTGTTTTCAGATGCAGTGAGAAGCTTTGTTGCAGTTTAAAAAATGGCTGACCAGTTTCACTTTTTATTTGATCATATTTTTCCCCACTAAACTTGTTTTTTTTGCCTGTTTTATTTTATTTACCTGTTCCATGCAGAATGAGTTTGCATTTCATTATGTCTGAATATGAGCTAATGATCTAAATATTCAGAGGAAAATGACCTCATCTTTGAGCTTTAGCCAGTCTCTTTCTTTTATTATCAATAATAAACTGCAGGTAGCAAATAATATTTGGCTTTCTGTGGTTTCCTTTGGCAGTCTTTGTCCTGTAGTGCAGACATGCACGGGGGAAAAGTTCCCTTAATGCTTAATTTTGTAGCCCATGGAGTGTATTTGTCTGTATGGGTTTGTCCTGGGGCATTTTGGATTCATCCAGTGGTTGGAGTCTTGGGGACCTCTTTAAACACAAAGTGAAGATAAAAGAGACACCGTACATCAAAGACGATTTCCCAGTGTGTGTTTGAGTAGATATCATACCAAACATCCTCGGCTATCAGCATCCAGCAGCCTTGGGTCTGAACCAAGATGGATACTAACAATAAGCAGAGCCTTCACAAGAGACCATATGGATTTAGGCTTGTCAGGGCTGTGTGAAAGCGACCCTTCACTGACATCAGGACATATTTTGGGTTAAATTCCAACTTTTACTGTGCTTTATATTGACGTGTTTGGAATGATACTAATAACATTGAATATTCCTGTTTATGTGTCACTGACAATATGTTGTGTATCGCAGATATAAAGTTACTACATAAAGTGTCCACAAATAAACATGCTGCATAACAGTTTTTTTTTTACAAGTCTTATGAGGTTTGTAAATATATTTTAATATCCAAAGTGATATAATTCAGCATTTTTACATTTTGTAAACTGCTTTAATGCAACGAACTAGAGCTGTTGTAAATACAGTTCATAGAAATCAGTTCACCAGTGTTATTTTAGTATCGCTAAGATACATTTATAGTTTTTTATTAATATTTTGAATCAGTTTTTTATTTATATATATATTTTTTTGCTTTTGTCATTTGTAGTTTATGTTTGAGTTTAGTTTCAGTTTGAGTTTAGTTAACTATAATAAACCTGTGATTCAAATATATCTGTAAATACTATCAAATTATAATAGTTATTAAAATAAAGTAGCTAAATTGTTTGCATTTTTAACATTTAATAATTATGTATCACAAGTTACTTTTGATGCAACAGTCAGATGACATTTAAATATATAAAAGTTAGGAAATAATCCATTTAATTTATTTTTGTCATTTTTGTCATTTTATTTTTCATTACTTTTGAAAGGAATGATAGTGCCTAATGAATGGATTGTTTATGATTTTAACACCCACAATGATTTAATTCAAACTGCTTTTATGAAACATACAGGGGTTATTACAAATAAAATTTATAGAAATCAGTTAAGTAAATAATATTTTGTTTTAGGAGGATAGTGAAAATAAAAGTAGTTTGAGTTTGCAAATCTTCCAAGTTTTGAGAAAATGTTTAACAAATTTATAAATTTTAAAAAGAAAAATATTTAAGAAAAATATTTATAACATTAATATATGTTAACATTTAACAATCTTTATGCCATCACAAGTTACTTTTGATGCAACTCTCAAATGTTATTTAAATACATTACCAATAAAATTCATAGCAATGAATCAGTTTACGTAGAGTATATGATTTGCATTATTTTGAATAATTTTAATTTGGATTGACAGAAGGATTTGGTGCCCGAACGACTGGTTTGTTTAGTAGAGTATAAAAATGTAGTGAATTCATACATGAATACACCATGTGATGACTTAATTGCAAAAAGCTGGTTAATCAAATGACTTCATCAGTTCTGTATACAAAGTGACCCATGACTGAAACACTGCTGATAAAACAGCAAAGCAGAAAAGGAATTAGTTCTCATTAACAGACAAACAGTGTTCAGGCAAAGTATGTCAAACATTATAAGGAATCAAACACTGCTGGATGCATTTTAGTGAACTTTAAGGAACAATCCACTATTTTTGAAAATAGGCTCATTTTCCAACTCCCCTAGAGTTAAACAGTTGAGTTTTTCGAATCCATTCAGCCGATCTCCAGGTCTGGCGGTAGCACTTTTAGCTGTAGCTTAGTATAGATCATTGAATCTGATTAGACCGTTAGCATCTCGCTCAAAAATGACCAAAGAGTTTCTATATTTTTTCTATTTAAAACTTGACTCTTCTGTAGTTACATCGTGTACTAAGACCAACGGAAAATGAAAAGTTGCGATTTTCTAGGCCGATACGGTCCATGGTCCATCCATGGTACGGCAGCAAAGTTCCTTGATTATTACGCCGGAATGAGAATATAGTTCCTAGCCATATCGGCCTAGAAAATCACAACTTTTCATTTTCCGTCGGTCTTAGTACACGATGTAACTACAGAAGAGTCAAGTTTTAAATAGGAAAAATATTGAAACTTTTTGGACATTTTTGAGCGAGATGCTAACGGTCTAATCAGATTCAATGATCTATGCTAAACTGCAGCTAAAAGTGCTACCGCCAGACCCGGAGATCGAATGAATGGATTCGAAAACCGGAAAAACTCAACTGTTTAACTCTAGGGGAGTTGGAAAATTAGCCTATTTTCAAAAATAGTGGAGTGTTCCTTTAACAATTTTCCTGTGGACCAGTGAACAGCTTCAGGACATTCTCCAAACATTTGCCATATAAGGCACATTTTGTGTTGATTTTATTTTCAATGTTACAACACGACAAAAGCTGTTGTTTTTTCCTAGTCAAACATGCATGTGCATTTTGCAGTTTCAGCTCGGGTAGTAGAAATGTGGTATGGCTTTGTGCCTTTGAAAATACAATAGAGATCGCAGTCAGAAGTGGAGGCAGAAGAGGTCTTTTTCTCAATGTTTTCCTTTCTAAAAATCACGCTATTATGAGTCCGTCAAGCAAACAAGACCTTAAAAAATTGTCATCCACAACAATTATTGGCAGGTTTACAAAGTCTTAAATGTTTGCCAATTGTGGCTTTGACAATACAGAAATCTCTGCGGCCTTCATGGTCTACAGTGTGCCAGTGTTGACTCCTGCGTGGTATTTTGTAATGGTTACACAATATGCAATTGTATTGAGCTGCTGTTCTGTGTCCCAGCATCCCTGAGGCGTGAGTGTACAGCTCTTGGTTGTGGTCCATTGTCTCTACGGGCTTGCTGAGGGGAATTTTGGCACGGTGATCCATGTAGGGTCGAAGCAGTGGAACCAAAGTCAGACTTTCAGGTTGGCATTGTATCTCCCTGTACTCCTCCCCTCTTACATATCTATAAAAGTTTCGTCCCTGAACTGGGCGGTTCATCTGATGCAGCTTTTTTTGCATTGCTAATGGGGTGAGAGGTGGGAATGATTCTCAAGGCCCACAGCTCAAGGGAGGTCCACAACAATTTTAGTAGGATTGATGCCAAAAAAATCTTTAGAAAAACACTGGTACTGGTAATTTTTGGCCAGGACATGCAGACATTTTCTTAAACCTTAAAACCCAACACAATTCATAATTCAAAATACAAGTAAAAACACCTTTGAAAAATCAATATGGAAAATTACTTTTAACACAGCACATTTCAGACTTTTCTTAAAGTATATAATTAATTCATTGTTTTTATGTCACAATAAAACATACAGTAAAAATAATAAAATACATTTTATATTCATTTAATTTAACTTTTTTATTTTTATTTTAATATTAGAATATACTACTACTACTACTACTAATAATAATAATAATAATAATAATAATAATAATAATAATAATAATAATAATAATAATAATAATAATAATAATAATAATAATAATAATAATAATAATAATAATATGTAATTAGTAATAATTCTCTAATATATGTTCAATGTGGTGCAACTTTCAAGTATATTTCAATCTATGGACCAACCTCTCCTAAAAAAAATTCACTTTTTTTTCTGCTGTACGTTCTGAGATAAACAGGAAAAAATGTTGACAGGAAAGAAATATAAAGTTGTTCACTACAGCAAAACAAGCACATGAGAAAGAGCCCAGAATCAGCTCGGATGCAAAACCAGATTCTTCTAGCTTCTAGTTTAAGTAATATGAACAGTAACAGATGGTTTACCACTCATGTCATTCACCATTAAATTAAATCCTCATTTATTTCTCATGTCATCACCTCAAAAATTTGAGTTGTTTATGTTTGCCATTCCTTTAAGCTAGCTTTACGCTTTAATGGACAAATACAGTGTGCTGAAAAGAGCAATTTATTACATTACTCTGCATCAAATGTATTCTTAAAAAAAATGCAACATGCTGAAGTTGAACATGTCCAAATTAGCATAATGAAACATTGCTGAAACTTAAATTTGATTTTACAGGCCATTCATGATAATCTAGTTCAGCTAAAAAAAAAAGATGAGCAATCGGATACATTTCTTCATTCATTTAAACACCCTTTTGTTGGTATCAATAAGAACAGTCAATGTAAAAACTGAATGAATGTCTTTTTTAGATGCCTTTTTATTACAGTCATTTTACAGTATTGTTATGACATTTGATTAAACCTGCTGTGATAGAAATGTGAGAAAACTTTTGTTTTGTATTATTGTTGTCAGCAAACAGAAGGAGACAACACAGGTAAATGAAGCTTTATTACAGGCTTCAGGAGAGGAACAAGCGATGATCACAGGTGAGATAACATAGCTGATAATCTTGAGCAAAGAACAGTCACTGAGGTTTCTTGCAGGGTGAGGCTGAGACAACGTGCTGGGAGGAAGACAGAATATGATAGCAGATAACTGGGATCGATTCGACTAACTGATAGATAGAGCAGGTAAGTTGATGCACACTAGTGAACAACAAGACCAGGCACTGAGGTGGTGATGGGAAGGTGGCTTCATGCTCTGACTTGATTAATGTTGACAGGTGAAGTGCATCAGAATTCAGGTGATTGTGACTGGGTGGGTGGGGGGGCTGGAGGATCTGGTGCTGCTGGTGACTCTGTGACAATTGTAGTACTGGTGGAGTTGGAAAATGACTTAAAGGGATCATTTACTTACATTCAAGTTGTTCCAAAACTTAAGAACTACGAGTTTCTTTCTTCTGTTGAACATAAAAGAAGATATTTTTGTAGGGACTCCTAAAATATACCTTGTGTTTAATATGCTTTGTGTCAGAAATAATACAAAGTATTAAAATGTATTTTATAGTATTTTATTTTTCTTTATTTCGAAATATGATGCAACAATTGTGTTTTGCTTATATCCAATGAGAAAGTGTGTTCAATACAGGTGTACTATTGTAAGCCAGTGACTGTTGAGCTTGACGTTGTGTCATAACGTGAGTCACGTAATGAGGAAGAAGAGAGGTATCGCCATGGCGAGAGAGTGCTGCCAGCAAGATCTGCTGTCTCTATGAAAAAGTGTGTTTTCTTTTTAAAAACAAAGGGAGTTATTACATTAATGTACAAATAAATCTTTGTTATTCTTTTTCTCTTTAACATTTGCACTTTGGTATTTCATTGAGTCTGGCAAGTTAATTCATTTAAGAAGTTACTGAATTCTTGGGAATTGCAAATAAGAATTGTTTAATTGATCTTTAGTAAATAGAGAAAAATTGGTACAGGAGGAAAATTCATTTTACAATTGATTTTGTAAATACAAAAAAGAGAAATACCGGCCTAATTCACCATCCAACTGCCGGGAATCCAGGATTCATGTTAGAGAAATAATTAAATTAACCCCTAGGGTTAAGGAAAGGGTTACATTTTGAAGAATATTGATAGCCAAACAGTTGATGGTCCCAATTGACTTCCACAGTATGGAGGAAATAAGTCAGTGGGGACCATCAACTGTTTAGTTACACACATTTTTCAAAATATCTTCTTTTGTGTTCAGCAGAATAAAGAAGTTCATACAGGTTTGGAACAACTTGAGAGTGAGTAAATGATGAGAGAATTTTCATGTTTGGGTGAACTATCCCTGTAAGGTGGATTCAAACTTGGGTTGCTGGCAGAAAAGTGCAACTGTATATTGTGTCATGTACTAGACCAGACCAGACCAGACCCCAATCTAGCTTAATTTTCATTTTAAAACAAGAGCCCACAGCAATCAAGGGACCCGTAATGCCTACCATCCTTCACTTCAGTTTTCACAAACCCTTTCCAGTCTCATCTCTCAGTGTTCTCTGTTTGCTTTGTCTCAGTCTATTAATGTTTTTCTATTATCTGGTCTCCCTAGATGCTTTTAAGCTAAGGTGAAACATGTATTTTGTTTGGTTTATCTGAGAGCATCTAACTCCATCTTTCTCTTCACTTCCTATAACAGTACATGAGGGATTAAAAAAAAAAGAAAACTACAATATTATCAGATTGGCAGTGTGCACAGACACTAACACAAACACAGCCTTATCCAGGACCGTGTGTTCTGTTGTTCCACTGTGTAAAGAGATGGGATTCAGTCTTTCATCTAGCACTAGAATCACAAACTGTTTGATCCAGCAGTAAAATAACATTGTCTTAAAACAACATTCACTAACAAGCAGCTTCGGATAATTGAATCAAAGAACAGGCCAACAAAAATCCTCAAAAGTCTGTCATAATATGGTCTGCATTAACATCAGATATTCGTAAAGATGGGAATCCTCAGGAATCATTCTTGTTTTGATTCCGCTTCCACTAAACGATTCTTTTATTCTTTTGGGAGACTCGACATACAGTTGAATAATAGGTTGATGTTAGCATGTTGATAAGATAACTACACCAAACTCTATTAATAAGCATAGAACAACTTTCATGCCTACGAAAGCCTTGAAGGAATAGTTCACCCAAAAATGAAAATTTGTTGAAAATGTACTGACCCTCGGGCCATCCAAGATGTAGATGAGTTTGTTTCATCAACAAAACAGATTGGAAAAAATGTAGCATTACATCACTTGCTCACCAATGGATCCTCTGCAGTGAATGGGTGCCGTCAGAATGAGAGTCCAAACAGCTGATAAAAACATCACGATAATCCACAAGTAATCCACACGACTACAGTCCATCAGTTAATGCATTGTGAAGCAAAAACCTGCATGTTTGTAATAAACAAATCCATCAAGACATTTTTAACATCATATTTTTTCAAATACGAGTCCTCTATCCATAATACTGCTTTCTCCAGTTAAAAAGTTGTTACGTCTGAATCAGGAGAGAAATATGCACAGATCAAGCACTGTTTATAAGTGAAAACATACCAAAACAGTTCTAAACAAATACGTCTGTGGATTTTAATGTGGACAACAGGGGATGAACTTTTTCACTGGGGGAAGCGTTATTATGGATTATTTACTCTTATTTTATTGTGATGTTTTTATCAGCTGTTTGGACTCTCATTCTGACGGCACCCATTCACTGCAGAGGATCCATTGGTGAGCAAGTGATGTAATGCTCAATTTCTCCAAATCTGTTCTGATGAAGAAACAAACTCATCTACATCTTGGATGGCCTGAGGGTGAGTCAAATGGATTTGGCATTCACACTGGTTGTGTGCTAGAGAGATATTAAAGCGGTTACATTATAATTTGTCCATAGAAGGAAGCATTGGAGCAGCGGCCTATCTGATAAGCCAATACATCACTACCATCTGGTTCCATAACGGCAGCAGGATGTGGAATTCTGTAAAGTTCAGAGTTACAGTATCACCATCCGTAAGAATGAATAAATGTAACCATAAATGTTTATTGTAATCTCTAGCTAAGCAATCTTCCAGTGAACTTCTTGTGTATTGTATAACAGAGCTGGACACTCTTGTGAGAGCAGCTCTGAGGATTTGGGGTTTGTTCAGGTTTCACAGAATAGAAGAAAATGCCAAGAAGCCTGGAGATAGATGCAAAAAAAAAAAAATAGATGTATGACCTTAATCACATATAATTCAAAAGAAACAGACATTCATATTGGGAACACAAATACAATGTAGGTGGTTGTGGTTTATGGCTGTGATACCGTTACACATGAACAGATTTTTTGGCTTTTTTATGGAGAACTTTTTTCATGTTCAAATCAATTTTCACCGTCTGTGTTGGTCTGGATCTGGATTCTTGTACGTCCAATTTTGGTTAATAAAAAGCTATAAAATAGTTCATAAAAATCCTAATATAAATGGATCAAGAAAACTACAAATTTAACTTGGCTGCACACTATGAAATCAATGCAGCAATACAAAATATTCAGGAATTGTGTTACATTAGCTCATTTTAACTAAGAAAAGAGACCAAGCAGAATGTGTCTCATTACCTGTATCAACATTTTTTTTAAAGAAATTAATACTTTTATTAAGCAAAAATGCATTAAATTGACCAAAAGTGACAGTTAAGAAGACTTTTACATTGTTCCAAAAGATTTCTATTTTAAATAAATGCTGCTCTTTTGAAACCACACTGGACTGCTGTGTTTGCGTGGGAAAGCGCTGCTGTGTAGGCAATACTAGGTCAGCTGGACCTCTCTGTGCCCTGTTTTGGGTTGTTTGTGTGTGTGTGTGTATTTCCTCAAGTGTTTTCCTGCTTTGATGCTTGATGGAAAACTCTTTATAACATCAATAATCTCACTGAGCACCAATTCAGCCTCCTCGTTCTGTTGAACAAGACTGTGAATCCACAAAAATGTAATTTTCCTGCAACTGTTTCATGACAATTGTAGTTTCCACCAAGGTTCTGTTCCTGCACATGACAAAGTGCGCAGTCGACAAGGTTAAGGAGAAGAAACAGAATCTCTCAAGTGAGCACGGCCAACAATTTGTGAGTAATGGGAACCACATGTATGACATTTTTATTTAAGTGGTAATACATGAGAAAACTAAAGCTTCATCTTTTCCTGCGAGTTCTGTGTAACTCTACCTCTTCATGGCTACTCTTCAGGCAAGAGGGGAGGAGATGTGAGGGGTGTGATGAGGTCAATCCCCTGGTGCCTGATAGTGAAACTGAAAAATCATGGAGAAAATATGGACTCATGGCACATGCTATATTTCCTGTACAGAGCCTGGACTGTGGAGGTACAACTCGGTGATAAATATGACAAATTAAGTCTTGCTTATTTTTCCTTATATCTTAATCCATTTTGTAACATGTTTTATTACACTTTAGAATTTATTAGACGTCGTAAGAAGTCATGAAAAGGGCAAATATTGAGTTTCTGTATTCATTTGCATGTGTCAAATTTTTATTTACACAACATGTAAAACTTTTGCAATAGTTTAATATAAATATATGCCATTTAGAGGGCATCTGTACCATAGTTATAGTATGAATTAGAAAGCTTTATTACATAACTTCAGTGCTTAAATGTGTTAAACTAGTCAAAAAAAAAAACGTTTTTGGAGAGAGATAGTGTTTATTTTCCATGTCCATAAATGTCAAGCTGTATATATTGTGACTCTTTGCAGACAGTTGATATCTCAATAACAACAATAATTATTACCTTTTTCCTTTTTCATCTCATATTGCAAGCCAGCCATACAATAGCCAACTTTTGTAAATTGGTGTAAAGACTTATCAGTGTTGACTTCACAGTTTTTTACCAACTCTTGATTGTAAGGGGAAATATTCTGTTTAGTTTTCCAAAAGGTATGGGAGATGTTAGTTTTTGTTTTTTAGAGAATTATCAGTTTGATACGCAAGTGGTAAGCAATGCCTTTAACAATTAAGAACAAATATATTTCATTCTACATGTATAATTCATATATTAATCTGCACATTATTGGTTTAAAACTAGCATTTCAAATGCTTAAATGCCTTACGTTTATTTAAGGGGAGCCAAGAATCTCTGAAAATGGAACTGAATAAAATATCTTACATTTCTGTCTTTAAGTTGTAGTAAAAGATGGACATTTATGCTAAATGAATACGTGTATGATTGGAGTGTATGAATAGATGACAAAATGTTCTTAAATGTTTTTCTCATGAAGTAATCCCATGACCTTTTGTCTTTTCCTCAAAGTACATGGTATTACAATGTAATAGCACATTTATGGGCCATTCTACATAATTGTTCCAAAGTCAGAGAAAAAATGTATTTTTCCAAAAAATTGTATAATGTATGTATGCAAATTGTATAATATCCAAGGTACACATTTCTAGTAATTATGCAGTTAATTCTCATATTGTGTTTTCAGAAAGTTTTGGAATATGTGTCCTCTCCCCAAATTTGTCACTACCGAAACGCATTAATAATAATTTAATTAGAAGGGTTATATTGACCTATTAAGATTTTGCTTACATCTACATTGTAAATATATACTTTGCTATTTTATAAATTTTTTTCAGAGGTAAATCAATAACAATTACATTTTTAACAATATTTCAAGTGTAATTTATGAGATTTTTTGTATTTTGAATCCAGTGTTTCTTTGTAAAAGGCAAAATGTTGATCATACTGATTTCAAAGTTAATGCTTCATTAGTTTGAATATACATTGAACCAAAAACTATCACATCACCTTAGTTGATAATTCAGTATACTTTATTTTTGACAAAACATCCCATGTTTCGGTAGTGACAGTAGTGCTTTGGTAGCGCCCACATCACATTACAGAATTTTAACTTGCATACAAAAACACTACTAAAATTAAAATACAAAAAAAAAAACTGCATAACTGTACTAAAATTTAGCTTATTTCCCCCATTAATAATGTTGTAATTCTCAGAATACCCCCTGATGACATCTGTCTTATTTATTTATCATAGCTCTTCCTCTGTAGGCCAGGTGCTCTTTAGTCTGATTTTAAACAGTTTTAGATAAAAAAAAATTTTGATAAAAAAAACATCCATCAAATTTGCACTGCAAAAGTGGCACAGAAGTGCTTCTGAAGTGGTATTTAGGTATCTTTACACAGTCTGTTTAATACCGCTTGGAGGTGGCATGAATGCATTTACATAGCAAATACAACTGTATGATGAGTCAGGGCAGCTCTAATTTAGTTGGCCTTTTATGCAGCATTTTGGCTTTACACTTAATTTTGAGCAGGCAAAGAGCAGCCTTGGCTGTGTATAGATAACTAACTACTTAACTCCTACAAAATAAGGTATTTGTGTTTAGTACAACAGCACTGTATAAAAGAGGGAAAGGTGGTATTTAGGTATCTTTACACAGTCTGTTTAATACCGCTTGGAGGTGGCATGAATGCATTTACATAGCAAATACAACTGTATGATGAGTCAGAGCAGCTCTAATTTAGTTGGCCTTTTAAATCAGCATTTTGGCTTTACACTTAATTTTGAGCAGGCAAAGAGCAGCCTTGGCTGTGTATAGATAACTAAATACTTAACTCCTACAAAATAAGGTATTTGTGTTTAGTACAACAGCACTGTATAAAAGAGGGAAAGAGTTTTTACCCCAATGGGCCTCATTTCCTTTGTCTTCATGCCCTATGATTACAATGACGATTGAGGGACTGTTGTAATCCAGCACACATTGCAGTTTAATGATTGTTTGCGGAGCCGATACTGTGGGTTGGAGGGGTACAGAATAATGCCAATGTGTTACAGTGTAGGCCTTGCTCTCCTTTTACATAGAAAACTGCTATTTAGGTCAAGAAAGTTGTGTGCAGGAGCCCATTTTCTTGGAAGAGTAAAGCCTAAGCACAGCGCAACAGAATGCCATCCTTTGGGATTTTGGGAAGCAGCACAGCATAACCATGTCTGGGAATGCTGTAAAAGTACCATAGTTAGGTCTCATGTATGGAAATTTTGTGACTTTGAAAGTCCTTGAAAGTCGTTTTGGAATATATATATATATATATATAAAAAGAAAGAGAAAAATTCATTAAGGCATTGCATTGAATCAATCAAATGAAGATAATGTCAGCCATACAATAGATTCTTTTTATTTTTCCATTCATCATTTTTCCATTCATCAAAGAATCCTTAAAAAAAAAGTATCATAGCTTCCACTAAAATATCAAGCAGCACACCAGTTTGCAATTGTGATCATAATAAGAAATGTTTCTTAAGCACTAGATCAGCATATTATGATTTCTGAATGATCATGTGACACTGAAAATTGGAGTAATGACTACTGAAAATCCAGCTTTACCATCACATGAATAAATGACATTTTAAAATATATTCAAATACAAAGCCGTTTAATTTAAAAATGTAACAATATTACTGTTTTTGCTGTATTTTTGATTGAGTAAATGCTGGAAAAGTAAATATAACAGTAAAGTTATCTGTATGGAAAAATCCTGCATAAATATTCATTCAGAATTTTTCCGTTCCATAGAGAAAGAAGAGGTTAAGAGTAAAAATGACTGAACTGTTCCTCTACTAAGGAAAGTCCTGCCATGGCAAGTCAAATCATGTTAGTTTGGTTTTGTTTGAAGGCCATTTATATTTGCGTTTGTGTCAGTATGTGTTTATGCTTATGTGCAGGAGTATCTCCTTATGTGTTTGTTGTATTTCCAGCATTCCCCCTCATGACTCGCTGAGAAACTGACTTTATTCATTCTTAAAGTTCATGATGCAGATTTGCCCTCTTTCACGGAGTCACCAGCAACGCCAGATCCTTCAGCTCCACTCATTCACAATCACCAGAGTTCTGATTCTCCTCACCTGTCCGCACTAATCAACCACAGTATAAAGCCACCTTCCCGTCACCACCTCAGTGTCTGGTCTTCTTGTTACTTCTTGCATCAGCTTACCTGATCTGCTTTATGATCCCGTCATCTGCTCAGTATTCTGGATTCCCCACGAACCGGCAAATCAAGGACAGTGTTACTGCTCAGCTAAGACTCAGCTAGAGTAACAGAACTATTATCACTTACCTGTGATCATCGCTTTCTCCTCTAAAGCCTCTCTGTTGTGGATATTTACCTGTGTTGTCTCCTTCTGTGTGCTGACCCTCCTCCTGTTTGCCCTCCTTAATATGTTACTGGAGCCTTTTCCAATATCGGTATGTATTTGGCACAGAAAATCTTAAGTCTTTGATTGTTCTGCCATTACATTACTTACACACATGCTTTAGTGCAGTGTTAATTTCGTTGATGAATAATTTTCGTCATAATTCTCGTCAACGACATTTTTTTCACTAACGACAACGAGACAATAACGAACTAAAACTCTTTTTGAATGACAAAAACTATTACGAATATTTATTGACATTTTCGTCAACGAATAAAAACGAGACAAAAATGTTAGGGAGGGACGATTTGGGAAGCGATTCATTCTGAACGAATCTGCTGCGTGGTTCGGAGGTTAGATGCGTACATATGAACCGGCACACACAGAAAGCGCGTCTCACAGCACGCGAGTACTCTTTTGCGAACGGAGAATTACACACAAAATTGTTGAATTGTCCGTTTTGACAAGTATTCACGTAAACAGTTGATTACGTCTTAAGTGAATGTAAACAGTACACTCTTAAAAATAAAGGTGCTTCAAAAGGTTCTTCAAGCCAGTTTATTGCAGCTGTGCATTCGGTTTTAAAGTGATAGCAGCCTAATTTAGTTGCTATTGTCCGAGTCATTGATGTTAATCAAGCAACAAAAGAGAGACAGAAAATCACGCACTACTCTTGACTGAACAACTTTAGTAGCCCTAAAGATTAATCTAAATTTATTTATAGAAATAAATATGTCTGCTTGAAAGAATGAAGAATATGGATTTCCCGACCAGGCGACGAGTGCTGCCAATCACAACACACACTGGCCCAGCTAACCAATCACAGCACATTTCGTATTTCAGAAGGCGGGCCTTAATTTGATACAGGAACTATTCGAGCCGTTCATGCCAGACTGAGGAGAGAGGTGTTGTAATAATGTAAAATATGTGAAAAATAATGTGTTTTTCGAGGCTTTGTAAAAGTGCATAATAGGACCCCTTTAATATCAAACCTATATGAGTTTGGACATTTTTAGAGAAATGCTTAATAAATGCGCTGTAACTAAACCCATTAGATTTTAGCCGACTAAATTTACTGTAGATTTAGTCGACTAAAACTAAAAACAATTCAGATTACTAAAATATGACTAAAACTAAATGGCATTTTAGTCAAAAGTCTAGGACTAAAACTAAATAAAAATGTGCTGTCAAAATTAACACTGCTTTAGTGAACACACACTGCACCAGCGTGTGGATTGGCTGTGATGAGTGACATATTATTGTCTTTGATCTCAGGACTCTCATCACTTAAGCCAAGAGCGAGTGAGAAAGAGAGATGGGAGGAGGAGATGTGAAGAGAGCGAGACAGTCTCTATTTACATCTGGCTGAACATCAGGTTAGATCACCTCCATATGTACACCCTACTTTGCTTAAAACCGGTTGATCTTCTGAACATCTTTCAAGGATTGAATTTAAGTATACAAATATATTTAATATTAGAAATAAACAATTGTTTTGTGTTTCTAAAGCAGCGTGTATGTAAACTTTACGTTTTGCATGCTGTTGATGCATCCTAGTTCAGCATACATATATCCAGATGTACTTGTGGAGATGCGTTGCTGCATGTTGTTGTTGTTGCGAGGTCTGGGACACAGGCTTCTGGCGCTGCATGTACTTCATTAAACTTTGTTGCATCATTTTATCATAGACGTCTCTGCAATCATGCAAAGCACACACGTTATATGAGGCACTGCATGATTAATACTAGGGCAAGTTGTGTGTGTGTGTGTGTGTGTGTGTGTGTGTGTTTATGTGTGCCACTTCGCTCCTTACTGTTTCACATTACCTAAATCAGCAAATAAAACCTGGTCTTAACAGAGGCACACAAATCAACAACATGAACATGTACGATAAAATCATCCAATCCAGTTCTGGTGAGCGGCCCCTTCTAACACTGAGTTTTCCTGGGAGACCTTCATTCAGCCAGACACAATGGAACTGAGCCATGGCTGGCACTGAGGCAGAAACCAGATACTCATCAAACCTCCCGAGCACCTCTCACTTTCTCCCCACTCTCAGCTACATGCCTATAGTTACATAGTGTATACTTTTTTTTTAACACATTTAAGACAGAATTTATATTGGCTCTTATAAAAAGGGGGGAAATTGTATGAACATTATCAAATTATGTATAATTTGAATTAAAAAAAAAAATCAATTTAAGTTAGAAATGTTTTTGTGAATATGAGCACATTAGAGACAGAATTTGCCAGAATTTGTCTAGGCACTTGTTGTCACAGGGAAAAAATGGTCTGATCATCAAGTTATATACTTATGAATTTATCGATAGAAAAGGTGTCATAAATGAAAAACAAAATTACTTGTAAATATTTATTTAATTAGTTTAGTTACTACATTTTTATAATTGTGAGCACATTAAGAGGCAGAATTGATCAAGGCCCTTGTTGTCACATGGGGGGGGGGGATATTTTATGATTTAAATATCAAATTATGTATTTATCTGTAGAAATAGTATCAAAATTTGGACACATGATCTTGCATATGTGGAGCTTGGGCCAAGACAGATAAGGTTCACATCAGGTTGCCTTCAGTGGACTTTTGAACATAAATATTCATTTAAATTATTTATTTTCAATTTTAATTTAGAACATGTATATTTATTTAAATTATAAATGTTTTTATGAATGTGAGCACATTAGAGACAGAATTCATTCCCCCTTGTCGTCAAAAGTGGGAAAAAATGGTCTGAACATTCTTATCTTATATTTATGTATTTATCTGTAGAAATAGTTTCATAAATTGAAAAAAGTTAATTTAAACCATTTATTTTAACATTTTTAATGTGTAAAAAAAATAAAATATATATTTATTTAAATCATAAGTTGTTCATTGAAATGTATTCATTTACTAAAAAAAAAAATACAGTACCAGATTGCATTTTTATTCTTTTATTTTTCCTGCATTTATACTGCCTGTGACGACAGCAACTCTGAGTGTTTTGACACGTCAATGTCATCATGATTAAAAGCAGCAAAATCAGTGTTGGCTGTGGTAAATCTGGACCCAGAAATCAAGATGAAATCTAAATATTTGGATGCTCAATTGTTAGTCTCTCTGAAGTAGCTCATGACGAGAATTCTGGGAAATTTCAGTGTGCAGTATCTCACCAACACTGACCTAAAGTTTATTGTAGAGGATCACGTTGTTGTATATTATTACGTGTATCATATATGATTACACCACATGCCCTGCGTTATATCAACATTAGTTTGCTTGACTTGCCAAGGTTTGCAGCAACAGGTTCTGTGTAAACCATCTGTTGCCTGGTTAGAGAAATGACTACCAGATGTCTTCACTGCAAAGATAAAGAACCTGCATGACAGTCAAATCAGACAGACGCTCAGGGCATTTCCAAGTATTCTCCTCTCATATGGGCTCATATGCATAAGTAAACAACCTGGGCGGTTTGTTAATGTGGGAACAGAGCAGCTGCATTAATGGGTCATTGAACAGCCATGGCTTCGTCTCTGAGGACCTGATTTACACCTCATGTAAAGAGCTGTGAATGGAGAGAAGGAATGAAATGTGCCCTGAGAGGGCAGCTTGCGTCTTCCCTCTGAGACACGTTTGCCGTGGTGTCCATTGTGTCAGGAGATTTACAGGCAGCTCAAAACCACATAAAACACGAGCTCTGAATCTCTGAAGATCAATGGAATGAACAACCGAAGCAGGCCAACAAGCTGCTCAGTGGAGGTATCTGTAGTGATGGCCATTATCAGCAATGCACTGATTACCAAATTTACTTTTGCTAACATCATTTTGGCTGTTTGTATCATTCTACTTAACTGTGTTGGTTAGTTCCAGAGTGGTGGAGATTTGACTTTTTCTGCAGGCATTATTATGATTAATTCAGTAACCAAATAAATAAGTCTTCAATGATTAACTGAAGATACACATATATACACACACACATTCAATTCAATTAATTCATGAGTGATCAATTGAATCATTCATCGATTCATTTGGGAATTAAACAATTTAATATCTCTTCGTGAGTTGTTGAATGTTCATTCAGCTGATTCGTTCATAACGCTGATTCATTTAGGAACAAAACAAGTCACTGTCTTTTTGAGTGAGTCAATGAATCATTAATTCAACTGATTTGTTCAAAACACTAATACGTTCATCAACATAATAAATTACTTTCTTTATGAGTGAGTCAATGAATAATCCATTCACCCATTTTTTCTTTTCAAAAACACTAATTAATTCAGGAATGAGACAAGTGACTTTGATGAGACAAGTGAGTCCTTTTATGAATCATTTACTCAACCCATTCGTTCAAAATTTGATTTATTGAGGAATGTAACAAATGACTGTTTATTAGTGATTAACTGAATCATTTACTAAACTGATTTGTTCAAAAGTACTGATTTATTCAGGAATAAAACAAGTGACTGTCATTATGAGTGATTAATTGAATCATTTACGCAGCCGATTTGTTTAAAGACACTGATTTATTCATGAATTACATAAGTGACGGACATCAGAAGAGAGTGATTGAATCATTATTTTAACCCATTTTTTTTTTAAACAACAACAACAAAAAAACAACATCAATGATTTACTAAGGAACTAAATAAGTGGCTAAGTGAATAAATGAATCAATTTATTTAAAAACACTGATGTGTCCTCACTGTCAGGTAGCATTTTTGTTTTTTTTCTCGTTTCTTGTTGCAAAATTAATATTGCAATATTCAATTAACTAAAATAATTTATGCCATAGACATTGTTAACGATGAAATATCTCCAATCTGCAAACAGTTTGTTCTGCATAGTATCAAGTATTGAGTAAGTGTATGTGCTACACATTATAAGACCTGACACTAGTTTGGGCATTCCGAAGTATTTAGGCCAACCAAAATCAATGTAATCACTGCCCCCTTGCATGTGTTGAATGTGTGTGATCCGTTTGTCTCCTTCAGTCACTATCTCTGTGTGAATGATTGCATGTGTTGAATGTGTGTGATCCGTTTGTCTCCTTCAGTCACTATCATCCAGGAACGGGCCTGTCTGCATGTTCTGTTACTCTGCGGGCTGAAAAAGCATGCTTATCTATTTATCACTTATATGAGTGACAGGAAACCTTGAGTAATTCATATCATGCACAAGAGACAGATAGACAGGGAGACTGAATGCGATAAAAATTTTTTAAAAAAGCTAATAAGGCAAAAGCATAAGATCCCAGTTAATCACAGCAGCTGTTTTTGATTACTCTGGCCTGGTGGGAGGGATGCAATATGAAGCCCTTGTTGATGGGGTTTACTGCAGCAGAGCGTGGAGACCGTAGCCCCAACACTGTACGTCAAATCGGACGAGGGTAGTGTTGTTTGCGTGCTTGTGTGTGACAAGGGAAGGCAGGGGTAGTGACCGGGCTGCTGGAGAACTGCAGTCTGCTTCTTATTAGTGTGAAGAGCATTTGGGTTCTGGTCTAAAGTATCCCAATATCCTCTCCTATAATCCACTCTCTCCTGCCGAAGGGATCCAGCTGTGGGTCAGCGCTAGGGGAAAGATATTCTGAGGCCTTCCAAATCAAAAGCGGCATTTACAGCAAGGAGCTACAATGGCATTTCAGTGCTTCATCTTGTATTATGAATAGGCCTATAAGTTTTTAATACAATTGGATGTTTTACTGAGTACTTTACTGAGTAATAACTATATGCACTTAATGCATATTAATTGGTGTTTGCACTATTACCGAAAATTCGGCCCGTAACACATTTATGCAAAGAACAAAAATGATATTATTTCTCTCAGTGATCAAATTACAATTTTCACCTGGCAAATAATAAAAGGGGTGAAAAAAACCCATAGGCTTCCGATCATTCGTAAAACTTCATGAAGACTGATTGATTGATAAATGGCTGCTGTTATTCTGTCAAAGCATCCAAGAATCATTAATATGATCCTCAGTTTGGAGGAGTTTGTCTAAATAAAGTATCACAAATAACCATGACTCTGAAGCAGATATCAGCACCTGAGGATGTTTGTGAGTGGATTAAGCTACCAAAACAAAACATTCCAGTCGATCTATCAAATTCTCACTCACTGCAATTCAGAGAAAGATATGAAAGAGATCCGTCCAGTAACTCAACTCTTACACATTTCACGCTCTGCCTCGCTCACTCACTCACTCACTCGCAAACACAATTCCTCACGGGCTCCCGGGGGAAGGACTTAGATTTATGTATGTTTATTTACTTCAGCACAAGCAGTCTCCTGTGGTCTCGTAGGGTTCAGCATTCCCAGAGGAAAACCAGGAATTTCTTTCACCATAAATTCAAACACCCCACCACACAATTCCAAGGAGCTCTTTATCACTTCTTATCAAAGAAAGTCTATCTTGGATCTTAATTTCTGTACTTTGTTAAAGGCTGTGTGCTCTAGTTTATAGTGTGGCCTATTTTAATTTACTTCTGTCTTTACTTAGAATTGCATTTCTTTTCCCAGGTGTTTTGAGGGGTTTTATTGGTGTTTGTGTCCTGTTCTTAATAGAAGACATTGCTCAACTTGCTTTGGAAGTTCTTGTGAAAAAGTACACTTTAGCATACTTTTGAAAAAAGTAGGCTAATTTTTACGGAAATAATGGGCTATGCTTTAAAAAACAAAAGTATGCCGTTTTGTATATTTTTGCGACTTTTGAGCATCCTACATTTAAGTTAGTGGAATTTACTGTAGTAATTACAGTAAAAAGCTGTACACGTGCATTTCTTGCTGCCATAAAGCAATCTGCCCTTTTTGCGGAGTTTTGTACCCGCTCAGCAAACTTGATACGGACGTTTTGAAAACAGAAAAAAAACAAAAAAAAACGGAAGCTATTCACCTTATTTTAAAGGGGTCATATGATGCTATTTTAAATATCATTATTTTGTGTATTTGATGTAACAGAATATGTTGACATGCTTTAATGTTCAAAAAACACATTATTTTTCAAATACTGTACATTATTGTAGGTCCTTCTTTGCGTGAACATTTGGGCGGCGTTATGCAAATCTTCCCACATCGTGACGCAGACATGTGGGGGCGTGTTAGAACAAGCCGTTTTAGGTAGGCGTGGCTGACTCTTAACTTTTATAAAGAATATCTCTTTGGATTTGAGACTTTAGTCTTTGCAACTTTACAGATCTTCTTTATGCACCAAGAGCTTGTAACACTCCAAAGAGAAAGGAAAACTTGAAATCGCATCATATGACCCCTTTGAGTAAGAGTACCATCAGAATGATTTTAAGGCTGATATTTCAAGGTTAAAAAAAACATTCATTTGCTAGAAGTGCAAACTAATTACATGTTATTTACAATTAGGCTAAATGAAAATGTTTAAATTTATAATAAATGCAATTATTTGAACATTTTGACCCACTTAAGTGGGACTTAAGTAAATTTTTACATGTAATTTCATAAATACGTCTGTTGTCTTTGAAATCTGGTTAAAGTTAGCATTTATGTAAACTAAACTTCTGTTGAAATTGAAAATGTCATGCATTTACATTTCTAAGTACACATTTGTAATGATGAAGTTGCAATTTAGTACATTTAAAATATCTACTAACTTAAATGTAATATCAAATAACACTACAATTATAATTATAATCAAGTACTTTACATGCCTTTTAAGTACTTTTAAAAAGGGAACTTAAGTGTTTTAAACACTTGAAAGTCATGAAAGTATCCTCTCTGTAAGTACACTTTTATTTCATTTATATTATATTATCCGCAAGTAGTTCTTTTGAAAAATATTCTTTTAAGATGTGCACATACAATACAATTAAGCGCACTTCTTTTTCACAAGGGGGTTCAAGGCCATGTTCTATAATATGACTAAAGAATCGTTTAATGAAAGGAACACACACATGTCCTAAATTAAACACAACTGTCAGATGGTGAGTCATACGCCGGCACAGGGAAACAAATGTGTGTGTAAGTACACAACAACCAAAATATTTGGTTGCTTATAAGTAGGCAGAAACCATTGAGTGGTCTTTGGCGGTTTGGTTGTCTTTCATGTAATAAACTTCCCCCGTTTTCACAACCGTGGTCAGTTTTTGGAACAAATATGAGACAAACATTATTTTGTGCATTATTAAATATAAGACAAACACATTATTTGTACTTCAAAATTTTTGCAAAGAGGTAAACTAATAAAAATGGCTGCCTAATGTGAAGAACGTTTACTCTTCATCTTTCGCCACTTCTTCTATAAAGTGTCCCAAAATAGGAATACTGATTCTGAATGATTTGTGAACACCGCATGACTTTACGTGCTCTGTGTTTGTTCTGAACCCAACGGTGAAAAATCTATTGAGGTTGAAGGAGTTCATGCATGTCACATTTGTGGTGCGCTAATGTGTTTTCTGTGGCGGAATCGGGCAATCAGCCATTTACAACACAGAGATACTCTTCTTTTAGACATATTGCCATTTTCTTTCTCTGAAACACACTTTAGATAGTTTAGACAATTTATGTTGGCCTCAGCACATGTTTTGAGTGAAATAATCCTCTTTTCACCCTTTTTTCAGTGTTGTGACATTGAACGTGTCAGTATTAGTGTATATTTCATACAGAGAGTAGAAAGCGCATTAAGATTTGGCACTGAGCTTCATTTATACAACAGTTCATTCTGGTCCTCAAACTTGATCGGTCGAGTTGTGTTCCAAGAGTGCTGATGTAACAGTCCAACAGCAGCCAAAGTCCGACTTTTCTCTGTTTGTATCACTGCACTTGCCAGTGTTTGTTTTAGACAGATTAAGTTATAATAGTGATGAATAGTTTTAAAATAAAAAAAATCACCCAATCTGTTTTTTAAATTCATATTTTTGATTGCCCCAAATGGATGGATGGATATATGTTATTAATCTTATTGTGAATTGATCATCCATGCATGTTTCATTTCTTTTGATGTAATTTTTTAAGTAAAATGTCATAACTTGATCCTCCACATCTCTTTACAATTAACTGCAAGTTTTCATTCTTGAAATCTCCCTCCATCCAATCAATAACTGATGGACAGTATCAAGTCCCCACCCTACATTTTTTTTTTCTTTTTGACGAATCTGTCTACTTCTGTTACAATGTAACTTTAAGTTGCTCTTTTTGCAGGTTACATTGTTATGCCTGTAGGTGGCGGCAAGTGACTGACCTTAGGAGTGATTAATTGAATAACTCATTCAGCTGATTCACTTATTTCTTTCAGGAACAAACAAGTGACTGAATTTGGAACAGCATTGTAGCTTACTACTCTGCTACTATTTCTGTATTTCTTATCTGTATCTTTTCCAAATTTAGCCATTGTCTTTATGTGTGAATCACTGAATCTTGAACTCAAACTCTTCTTTTAACTACTTTAATTCAACTGAATTGTTAAAAAAAACTAATCCATTGACGTGACTGGCTATGTCCAAAATCACATACTCGGTAATCACAGTAGGTACTTCTTTTGAATAAGTAAGTACTTTGTGACCATTAGAATGTTCTATATAGTGAATTTAACCTGGACATACTACATTCATCATGTTGTCATTGTCATGTGACCTACCAGTGTAAGTTATCACAAATCCTCTGATGTGGCCTCATGGGATAGTATAGTGTCTGGTGGATGTGCACTTTAGAATCTTTCTGGAAGTAGCAGTTCATCTGGGTACGTTTTGGTTACTGTTTTATGAATATTGTGAACTCAGACATACTACTCTTTAGAATATTATTTTTCACCTACTATATTAGCATATTCGGATATAGCCACTGTCTTTATTAGTGAATCATTGAATCATAAACTCAACTGATTTGTTCCTTTCACTGCCTTACTGAGGAATGAAAGAAGTGACTGAGTGTCATTGATTCATTCACGTCACTGATTCATTCAGAAATGCAACCACTTTGTGTTACAGAGATGTGAACTCTGTTGATTCTGCTGTTGACTCTGCTTAAAAACTATTTTTGTTGGCGGATCAGTTGTTTCCCTAAAATGTAAGTTACTCAATATGTAAGTTACTCTACAAAAACTTGTTTAATGCACTTTTTTTAAAAGTAATTTCACATTCGGAATTGCGATGTTGGTCTAATCTGTCAGCACTGCTTGTGTGATAAATATCTTTAACATATAAATGCATAGTTTTTGGAGCTGTATCACTGAAAGGTTCTGCCTGTCATAATATATCATATGTTAACCCATGTGTATAAAACATAGTTTTTAACATATTACTCAATGTGCTGCTCATGAATAATGCCAGAAACCCAGAGTTGGCAGTAATTCAAAGTACGTAGGTTAGCACAGGTTAGCAGACTTAAAAGCCCCGGAGGCTTTACATTAACTAGAACATTAGCGCCATTCAACAATAATTACCCACTCGAACAGGGGCTCATAATTAGCCTTGTCAAAAACTGTGATTAAGCACTATATCCATATGCATGACTGTATCCATGACCTCTGCTGCTCTGCCCGGTATTTGCCCAGCAATGTTAAAACTATTCAGGAGTAATCCTAGATATATGCCAGAAGTTTGTAAAATACACACTCTGTGTTTGAAACTAACTTGTTTTACATATAAACACTGGAGAAACAGAGACCTCGGGAGTGAGGAACTAACCAATGAGCATCTCTCGTCACTGAAGCCCACTAACAGCATAAATTCAGCAGCAAACCCCGTGGACCGGGGGAAGAATTGATTAATGAGTCATTGTGCTCAGTTACTTTTCCTTTGCTTTTAAGTGACTGTTACAAGCAGCATTCCAGGATGTAATTACTGTAAACACAACATACGCACAGCATAGCATTAGATGTCTGTGAGGCAATTACTCACACAACAAATATTTCCACACACCTCTCTGCCACCTATATACACATTTCCAGTAAACTGATCTCTGAGGACTAGATGGGTAACTTGAGAACTGATAATATTTGACAGAGGTGAACTTTAATCATGTTTTGATTATTAATATTAGGGTTTTGATTATGAGAGGGCACAAAAAATCATGTCTTTATACTTTGATATACTTTGATAATATATAATAAATATTCTATAATTTATATGGAATTAATATAATAATATTCCATTATAATAAATGTTTCCACAATTACAATTAAATAATCAATTATCTCAGAATTCTAACCTTTCCCTCAGAACTGATATCTCGCAATTCAGAGAAGAAAAAAAAAAAGAAGTCACAAATGCAAACTTTCAATTCTCAGGGAAAAAAAAAGTCAGAATTGTAAGATATGAACTTAGAATTGAGAGAAAAAGTCCGAATTTAGAGAATTTTTTTTTATTTTCTGTAGTGGAAACAAGCTACCATAGGGTAACCACCTGCTGTAAAAAAAAACAAAAAAACATTATTTGTCCATCCGCTCTAATAAAGTCACATCTCCATGTGTGCACCGCTACCTCATATACTACATTTATCTGTGCAGAGCCACAGCACAACCAAAACAATGTTCTACCACAAGACACTTTTATTTAAAAAAAAATAATAATGACATAGACTAGCTTTCAGTCATACAAACCAACAGTAGTTCTTTGACCGATTTAAACCAGTTTCAGAGGTTAAAATGGCAAAGCACCAACCTGTTTGTGGAAAAAGAAAAGACGTGGCCAAGGAAACATCAGGACTAGCACCAAACAAGTGCATAATAAATAAAAATACTTCTGTTATTTGCATAACAGTAACGTGAAGGACAGCTTATCACTTCTTTAAAAGAAAGAAAACCTGCTATCAGTGAGTAGAGACGGTCTTTATATTGGCTCAGTGTTGTGTTTGTCAATTGTGTTTAGGTTTAAAGAGTAAATATATCAAGGGAGTGAGAATATCTTTCTAGGTAGAGAGAATAACATTGTGATGTTATAAACAGCAAGTGTATGTGTGTGGTCAAAATCAAAGCGAGAAAGAGACATACATTTGGTTTGTTCTTTTAGACCATTTCAAATTATGAAAATATTAAATATGTCAAAGTATCAAATATTGCATACGGTTAAATGTTTCATATTGAATATGACACTATAGGATAGTATTTCAGAGTTATTAAATGTAGTCAGTACAGTAATGGTTATGGACTGTCATACTGTCTTTAAAGTGCATGAAACAGCCCCATGCTGATTATTTCGGTATACTGACATTGGAGCCTGAACATATGATACATTGGCCACCATCTCTGTGGATGAGCACCTCACCCATACATGGCTCTGGATCTATCGCTGTGCTTTATAGTCAAATTCAGGTTAAAGGTTGAGTCAGACAATGTGTGGGCTTCGTCTGCCCTCTGGTGGACTTGAAGAGAGAGGTTTGAAACAGCATTTCATAGATGTTGTAAAAATAAACATGAAAAAAACTACTTTTGCATGACCATACCATTAATAACATTTAACAGCTGCTGCAATTAATCATAATTGCACAAAAGCAGCGGTATAAAAAGTAAATTAAGGTAGAAAATATGAGATGTTTGTTAGCTGCACTATATTAAAATATGTAATAACATTCACTTCACACTTTTTTTCTCAATTTGTTTTTAGTTAGGTTAGTTAAGATTTTGAAAATAATAAAAAGTAATACAAATGTTTAACAAAACATTTGCTTTTCTAACTGCAAACATACAAAATAAGTCACTATTTAACAGAAATAATGGGTAAATCATTTTTAACAACATACTGTAACAACTCAAGCCATGTACACTGTACAGCTTTATCTGTATCATGCCTTTTTGAATCTTAAATGTGTATTTTGAAATCAGGAGTTGGTCTGCAAGCATGTCACACTTGACACTCCTGCCCTGTGCGGTCTAGCCTGTGTAGCATCTGATCAATAAATGAGCATTCAATATTATGTATCTAAGGTTACTTGCTGCACAATCCATAACCTAGAGACTAAGACACTGCCATAGTGTGTGTGATATCGGTCTGAAGATTGTTTAGTGCATAAAACAAACACAATCTCTGAGATTTCCAGATACCTTTTGAGGATGACTACTTTAATGAGTTCCTGGTCACTTTCACCGCTTCTCCAGTTTCTTAAACTTGGCCTCTGTGAATAAGCACACAAATAGAATTACGCAAATGAAATACTAAATACTGAGAGTGATTCAGTTACACATTTGAGTGTTATATTAATCTCACAAAATGAGCTCACTACTATAACGGAAGAGGAACCCGAGTATCTATTTTGGTCTTATAGCGCCATCTAATGTCCTAATTAACTAATTAATTCAGGGGTATTTAATTTTTCAAGAGGTCCAGTCTTTGCCTTTCTATATATCATACACATAATATGAGTATTGCTATAACTGTCTACAGATCTACATACAAAGAAACAAATGATTTCATTAAATTAGTAGGCCAAAAACTAGAAATATCATAAGCTGGTTCTGAATGACGGTCAATTTATTGAAAAAAAATACAGGAAGTGCTTTGATTTGTAAATCATAACTTATTTTATTTCAGTTGAACTGCAAAAGTAAAACGGTAATAAAAGTAGATGCACAGCAAAAATAGGAAGGGGTGTGTGTGTGCCATCTGAAGAGGGTGCCTACAGAGCAGACAGCTCTATTGATTGTGATGGGAAATGAACTAGTTTTGTTACATCATGATTCTCTCTTCAAAGAGTGCAGCAGAGATGTCATATTTTTGTCTGCCAAAACCCAGAAACGTATTGCATTTTAGCACTTCCGGTTCCATCATGCTGAAGTCATTGGGTTTTTTCGACCGGATGTTTAGTTAAATGCTTAAAATAAGATCTGTGGTGAACTAAAGCTCAAAAAATTTTCATGTTTTATTCTACAACATAAAATACACCAGTAATAACCACTTGTGATTTTTTTTTGTCCTGAAAAGGCAGTTGGTAACATTAAACATCATCATATCGAAGAAGTAAACTTATCTACATACTAGTCCACTTGTATAGCCTTACTGAGTTTATAGTTGTGCTCTTGCAAACTATTCCAATAGCCTATGTTTAGATGTTTACTTCTGTTAAGTGTATTTAGGCTTCAAAATTGGTAAAAGTTGTGAAGATTATCATGATGAACAAAATGTGCAAGAATCATAAACTTTTGCTGGACACACAGCTTATTTTCTGCAATAATCCAAACGCCAATGGAAAAATCTTTCTGGGTTTTTGTCAAAGGAATCAGGAGGATGATGCTAACTTTGGGTTGGCCTACAAAAATACGTCATCACTGCAGCACCCTATTGTCATGACAAGCAACTTGCCTTTTGTTTTCTGTACAGTATGTTTAGGGTAGGTTCAATCAAAATAATTCATAGTCCAGACAAACCTAATGGTGTCCTTCATCATTTTTAATCAAATTAAATATAAAATATATAAAAGCAAATAATAAAACAGTAAAAAAGCTCCCAGTATTTTTCACAGAGTTCTTTGTACTCACCCAGTTTCTTTGAATATGTGTCTAGTTTATAAGCAGCCTGTTCCAGAGCCGTAACCTGCTCTTCGATCTGGTTAATCTGATCCAGGTAAGGCTGCAAACTGGCATCTAAAGCCAAAAATGAAGACATAATTTAAGACAATCAATATATGGCTTGCATACTCACTTATTAGCAAATCACAATAATAAACACTTGCAATGATGACAGTGATGTTAATAAACACAAGTGTACTTCGAACATTGTGATAAGACAATCTGGTTGAAAAAAAAGCTTAATGTCATATTAACAACATACATTGGTTGATTTTATAGATTGCTGCCACATTTCTCACATTTCTGATTGAGATCTTGTAGATTGCGGCTGATGTTGATGGATATGTCCTTCATCTCCATGTACTTCAGACTGGTGAGTTTGTTCATGTTCTCTAGGAGTTTGTAGTCCTCGCAGGTTGCTGAGCAAACAAAACAAAAATTACTCACAAAGTTCTACATAAATTGAAAGAGAGAGAAATATATTCATAGTTGTTCTTCTATTCTCATTACCGGTGAGCTCTCCCTGTAAGAAAACTGACATTTTGTCAAACATGTCTCTGCAGAGCTCATTGATATCAGGTTCAGCGGGTTCAGTGGCCTCCTCTGCAGTCTCCACTCCTCCGTCATCTGTTACAGACAGCAGACACTTTTAGTGTCCCAAAAAACAAGTGAGCTGCCTACCTAGGCAGAATTTATTTGATGCCCAAAGTGTAATCTAGGTAGACAGTTTACTGGGTTTTGAGACACAGACACAGTCTAGTGACAAATGTACACAAAACGCATAATTCTCTTGGAAACAGAACAAGTCAAACACCCCAAAACAGGCTGCATTAGCTAAAAAAAATAAGCGACAAACATAACCTGACCAATAGCTGCACTGGAAAGCTGAGAGAATCACTACTACAGATGAAGCTGCAGTGACTTGCACACAGGCTGATTTATTTACAAAAGCAGCTTACTGTTATTACTGGGTCTTTTGGCTTTTGGGTCCTCTGTCGCATCGTTTGTGGCCTCGTCTCTCCTGTGTTCGGGCTCGGCTGTGAGCTTGAGGTCGGTCGGGGGAGCGGGTGCTTTGCAGATGCTGTCCATCGCTGCGGCCTCCTCCCCCGTAGCTGCCATTTTCAGCTCACATGATCACATGACCAGAACCAGTTTCACGTGACTCCTCGTTTCCGTCTTTTTTCTTATGCAGTGAAATTAATCCGAATACATCTGTTTTTTTTTTATCTGGTGAAACGAAGCTGATATATGACGATTTATTTATGAAGCGTTAAGAGAATATGTGAAAACAATTACAAAGTAGTCAGATTTGTCACTCTTACTTCTTTTGTATGTAATATTCTTTTTGACATGCATATCAGATACAGTTCCTAAATACAGAATGTAAAACCTAAAGGTGTATCATTAAGGGTTATAATTAATAAAGCATAGATCAAAAACACATGTTTCATATACAGATATGGGTGGGGCTGCGTGACAACTCTGGCAATTTAAAAAGAGTGAAGCAAAGAACAATGAGCTTCTATGAAATGTATTTCCGGCCGAGTGCATTTCAAAATAATGATTTATTTATTTTTTTATTCAAGGAACAATAACACACAATAAATCAACATTAAAATAAGAAAAGAAAAAGATAGAAGGACAAATTACAACAAACAAAAAAACAATTGCCAGGGGGAGGAAAGTATAAAACTTCAAAACAAAAATACAAGATATACATACATACATACATACACACACTTGTACGTATATATAAAATCAAATAAATATATTGTAAAGTTCACAAACTTTCAAAGTTCTTACAGCTTTCTTATTCACAGAGTCTCTGATACTGTCAATATATATAAAAATTTCAGTCAACAAAACCATAAAATTGGGTTTTTTATTGGTAAATTTACACTTATGAATGTGAAATTTGGATTTCAAAATAATGATTAATTCTAAATTGGATTAGTACTCTTCTTCTTCTCTCGAGTTTTTTTGGCGGATTGGCAAACTAACGTTAAAGGTGCATGTCCGCCACCTACTGGTCTGGAGTGTGAAACGTAAACGGTTCAGCTATGAATTATTCAACTATTATAGATTTAAAAAAAAAAAAAAACCCCTTTTTTTTTTTTTTTCTTTTTTTTTTTTAAGTGAAAAACATATAGCTAATAATTCAGAAGTATATACAGATACATGATCAGAAACTCTTCTAGCAACTTTGATATTGAATTTAGGAGTGTATATATATTGCAGCTGCTGTTCTTCCAGTCCCTGGGTCTTTAGATCCATCTGTGTATATCTGCAATACTAAATAATACGTTTGATTTATATATTGTTGCACAGCTGAAACTATTGGGATGTTCATGTCGATGCTTTTTATCTCTTTATGAATGTTTAAATCAACAAATGGCATTGGAAACAACCAGGGAGGTATCGCCGGAATCGCCACTGATGGTGCAATATCAATCTCATCAAGACCCATTCTCTGTGCTTCCTTCCCAACAATCCAGCCAAAACTTACAAATTCTTTACATTCATACTCCCAACATTCTCTTAAAATATTCTTGACTGGGTGACTTTCCGAGTGACCCTTAATGCTAGTGTATGTATCTATTAGTTAATGTATCTTCTCAATCTTTTTAGTCCAAGTTTTATTTGCAGAAGTATACACCATACAACCGTAATCAATGTTGGCTCTTAATACTGCTTTATATATTCTTTCCATTGATTGACGCCTAGCCCCCCATTCAACTCCAGACAAGCATCTTAATATGTTTATCCCTTTCTTACATTTTTCTATCAGCTTCTGAATATGTATTCTGAACTTCAATTTTGAGTCCATCCACATTCCTAGAAATTATCTTCACTACATTATCTTGTTCTAGCTGTTGCCCATACATTTATATATTCAGAGAAGGATTAATTTTCTTATTCGAAAAACATATTACCTGCGTTTTTGCCACAGAAAACCTGAAACCCCATTTCCTTGCCCAATCCTCAACCTCCTTTACAGCTTTTTGCATTTTCTTTTCCACATACAAAACATTTCGCCCCCTAAACCATAACGCTCCATCATCTTCATACAATGACCTGCTCACAACAAAGTCAATATTAGAAAAAATGTCATTCATCATTAAGTTAAAAAGAATAGGACTACTTACACTACCTTGAGGAGTTCCGTTCTATATTGGAAGAACCTGAGAGTATGCAGAACCCACTCTCACTTGTATTGTTATACATTTTACCTTTAATTCCCATACTATCCAATTTCAATAAAAAACCTCCTTCCACAACATATCATATGCCTTTTCAATATCGAAAAACACACCTACTACTAATTCCTTCTTAACTTGAGCCTTCCTAATTTCATTTTCCAAACATAAAACTGAATCCATGGTATTCCTCCCTTTCCGAAATCCACTCTGATATGCAGGAAACAGGTTCTTGCTCTCAATAACATATGACAATCTATTCATAACCATTCGTTCCATAAGTTTGCAAATATTGGAAGTCAGAGATATTGGTCTATAATTGATTGTCTGAGATTGATCTTTTCCTGGTTTGGCGATCGGCACCACAACCCCGTGCTTCCACGCATCAGGCAACTTCCCTGTTTCCCAAACCATATTAAAGAGTCCTAATATCATATTTAATGACACATCCGATAAATGTTTAATCATCTCATAACAAATATCATCTTTCCCAGGAGAAGTCTGTTTAATCCCCACCAATGCTCTTTTCATCTCATACAATGTGTAATCTGAATCTAGTGTGCCTCCATCTGGATTCTTTTTTACAAATATCTGAGCATTATCCATCACACACTGTTCCCTGTACTTCCTCATATCCTCTGATATATTCGCATTGCTATGAACCTTAACAAATGTCTCCACTAATATTTCAGCTTTATCACTATCAGTTACTGCAATATTGTTGTTGTCAACTAACACCGGAATGCTAGTATTCCTCTGAATTCCTCCCATTTTCCTGATCATACCCCACAGTTCATTAATTTCAATTTCTACCCCAATTTTATTACAAAACTCTCTCCAATAATTTTTCTTTGCTCTTCTAATTTCTCTCCTCACCATTGCCTGAGCTCTTTTATAATTAATAAAATCAGTGAACACTAGCGATTTTCTTGCTTTCCTAAGGGCTTTATTTCTGTTACAAACTAATTCACTACATTTTTCATTCCACCATGGGACCGCTTTTCTTCTGTTTTTAGATTTGTTTTTGCCAATTACCTCCTCTGCTGTATTTCTAAGTACATCACTTATTTTATTACTTAACTCATCTACATCCATATCCGAATAGTTAATTTCAGCCATTTTATTTTGACACAATTATTTTATTCAGCAGTGTTAAACTTCCATCTTGGATTTCTCACCACTTCCACTTTTGTTATGTCCACCCCAATTTTAATAACAATAGGAAAATGATCACTTCCTATAGTACTTTGCTTCATTACATTCCATTCACACTTTCCAGCTAAATTATCAGACACTAACGTTAAATCTAATGCTGAATCACGCCCACGATTAACATCTATTCTTGTATTACTTCCATCGTTAATGCATACTAACCTTCCCCAATCAAGCATATCCTCACAGGAAACAGGTTCTTGCTCTCAATAACATATGACAATCTATTCCATATAAACCATCCGTTCCATAAGTTTGCAAATATTGGAAGTCAGAGATATTGGTCTATAATCGATTGTCTGAGATTGATCTTTTCCTGGTTTGGCGATCGGCACCACAACCCTGTGCTTCCATGCATCAGGCAACTTCCCCGTTTCCCAAACCATATTAAAGAGTCCTAATATCATATTTAATGACACATCCGATAAATGTTTAATCATCTCATAACAAATATCATCTTTCCCAGGAGAAGTCTGTTTAATCCCCACCAATGCTCTTTTCATCTCATACAATGTGTAATCTGAATCTAGTGTGCCTCCATCTGGATTCTTTTTTACAAATATCTGAGCATTATCCATCACACACTGTTCCCTGTACTTCCTCATAACCTCTGATATATTTGCATTGCTATGAACCTTAACAAATGTCTCCACTAATATTTCAGCTTTATCACTATCAGTTACTGCAATATTGTTGTTGTCAACTAACACCGGAATGCTAGTATTCCTCTGAATTCCTCCCATTTTCCTGATCATACCCCACAGTTCATTAATTTCAATTTCTACCCCAATTTTATTACAAAACTCTCTCCAATAATTTTTCTTTGCTCTTCTAATTTCTCTCCTCACCATTGCCTGAGCTCTTTTATAATTAATAAAATCAGTGAACACTAGCGATTTTCTTGCTTTCCTAAGGGCTTTATTTCTGTTACAAACTAATTCACTACATTTTTCATTCCACCATGGGACCGCTTTTCTTCTGTTTTTAGATTTGTTTTTGCCAATTACCTCCTCTGCTGTATTTCTAAGTACATCACTTATTTTATTACTTAACTCATCTACATCCATATCCGAATAGTTAATTTCAGCCATTTTATTTTGACACAATTCTTTAAAAATCCCCCATTCAGCAGTCTTAAACTTCCATCTTGGATTTCTCACCACTTCCACTTTTGTTATGTCCACCCCAATTTTAATAACAATAGGAAAATGATCACTTCCTATAGTACTTTGCTTCATTACATTCCATTCACACTTTCCAGCTAAATTATCAGACACTAACGTTAAATCTAATGCTGAATCACGCCCACGATTAACATCTATTCTTGTATTACTTCCATCGTTAATGCATACTAACCTTCCCCAATCAAGCATATCCTCAACAATCGTCCCATTCAAATCATTTTTGTTACTCCCCCACAACGTGCTATGGGCGTTAAAATCACCACACCAAATCACTTTATTCCCTATATTCCCACCAATATTTTCCAACACATTTAAACTCAACTTCTCGCATGGATTGTAGAAATTAATTACTTTATAACTTTGTATCCCTTCCCATACTTCCACCACTACTACCTCTTGCTCCACATCTCTTACAATATTTCTAAACCCAATTCCTTGTTTAATGAAAGTAGCTACCCCACCTCCATTCCCTTGTTTCCTATCTTTCCGAATTATTGTATATCCTTGTAATGTAAAATTCAACTGTGGCTTAAGCCAAGTTTCTTGTATACATATTATATCTGGGCTGCTTTCTTTCTTGGATATATATTCCTTAAATGCTTGACCATTTGCAATAAGACTTTTGGCGTTCCACTGTAAAATTATAAATACCATTAAGATCCACCACATCCTGATTGCGAGCTTGTTACATATACCTTTAGATTTTCATTTATCATGTCTACAGAAATACCCTTTATCTCCAAATACTTTTCAGCTGCTTTGATTATTATCTTGATTCTTTCTGTCCGGCTATCAGTTTGAGCAGAACAGTTGACAACTTCTGCCATAAACGACACAAATGACACTTTGTCTGTGATCTTTGATATCTCTTTCTTTTCATCCTGTTTGCTTTTCATTTTTTGTTCAGGTAATGATACCCTACTACTCCCTTCTTCATTCTTCTTTCCAACTTTCTTTAGCGCTTCAGAATACGATATCCCTTCCTCGACTCTGACCGTCTGAACTTGCGCCGCCTGCTTCCTCACCTTACATCCTCCGTATCCCGCACTGTGCTCTCCTCTGCAATTACAGCATTTGGTACTAATTCCTTGCCCACATTGGCCATATTCATGTTCACCCCCACATCTTGCGCATCTTGGATTAGTACTCGGAATTTTGCCCTCATGTCTTTTTATGTGGATTCTAAATGTAGTGTGATTATACTGTATATATATATATATATATATATATATATATATATATATTGTATGTGTGTGTGTGTGTGTGTGTGTGTGTGTGTATATACAGTCAGACAATCAATATTTACCAGCAGCACCACCGACTGTAAACATGGCGGCGTGCACAGCCGGATTTCTGTGCTATGTGCCCCCTTACTGAAGCCCCGATCATCGACACACTTCCATGATGGAGACAGAGGAGGAGCAGCATATGACCACGCTGTTATGCATGGGCTTCCCAGACCCGGTGGCCATCCGGAAAGCCCTGCGCCTGGCCAAAAACGACATCAACGAGGCTGTCGCGCTGCTCACCAACGAAAGCCCGGGACTCGGATACGGCTACGAGCCGATGGAAAGCGGCCCTTCCCCTGGCTCCGGCCTCAGCGGAGACGGCGAGAACAGCGGGCGCACGGGCACCGGAGGGTTTGATCCTCCGCCTGCGTATCACGATGTCGTGGAAAGTGAGGTATGCTTATGAAACGCATGCATTTGTGATCATTCGCACGGTTGCTTGAGGCGGAACCACCGGGGCTGTCAAAATCCGGAGGGAATGGCGCGCGTACGCCTTTATCGCCTCTGCATAAGCATGTATTACCTGTTGTGCATGTGCATGCAACACCTGACAAGGATGTCAAGATATGTTCTCTTAACGTTGCATTCTTTATGCATGCATTAGCAGGTCACGAATAAATTCAGCAGAGGCATTCATTCACATGGCAGCAGAAGTTGTAGGATCTTGGGGGATGGGTGTCGTAGACTTTGTTAGAGTTTACTTTGTTTTTATTTGCGCGTTGTAAGGGAAGCGTTCAGCCAATGGAGTGTTTTTCCTCCTGATCAATTATTAAACTAATGTCTGTCTTACTGTTGAGTAATAGGAGGAAACGTGTGGCTGATGATTTACATGTCAGGTTGTTGGACCATCAAGTGTCATTAGTTACCAGCATGTCATCTGTTATGTTACCTCTGCAATGAAGCCAATATTCACCAGTGTTACTGGGTTGAATTAAACCGACTGATGAGAAGCTGAATATGAATTCACTTTTGTGTGCTTGGAGTCTTCATTCCCACAGTTCTTGAATTATTATTTGTCTGGATTTGGATGCGAGGTTTCTGCGGGTCTTAAGTCATCCTTCCACAAAGGTCTTGAATTGAAGCAGGAAATCATAAAATGATGGCATTAAATGTTGCATGCTCTGCAAATAGCACATTTCCCTCAGTATGAGGGAAATTTTCCTAATACAAATATCTAAATGTCTTTAAATTAAGATGTTTTTAAGTCATGTTTTCTGATAAATGTTACACGGGGGTTCGTACGGTCTTGGAAAAACCTGGAAAAGTCATGGAATTTCAAAACGGCAATTTCCAGGCCTGGCAAACGTTTTGGAAGAATTAATAAACCAAGAAAGTTTTTGGAAAAGTCATGGAAATTTATTTCACAAATCTCTGTGCAATAAAATATATTTTTATTCAGGTCCTGAATTTCGGTGTGCGATCGCGCATATATCGCCTAGTTTTACTCATTCCTGCAGGTTTTGAGTTTATAATGCGGGAAATTCCTGCAAACATTTATTTAATATAAACATAAAACCATGTCTGTATTTGTGATCAGAGAAACGACAAACAACAAGCGCTACTCTACACTGCTCAAAACTCGCGTTTGAATCATAAGTGGCAAATTCTTTAAATATAAAAAAACAAACTTCCAGGCTGTGAGTCAGAAGCGCCAGACTGTCCTTGCAAAGTTGGAACTGCCCCACTTTATAGAAACAGCCTTTGTGCCACAGACGCATTGTAGGCTACTCTGCAGGTTCAGGAAACAGTCCTCCATAAAATGTGCTGCACACATCTGAATATTTGGGTTGACAACTTAACCACTGATTTCTAATTGTGTCCTCTTTTGGAAGGCCAAACAAAGTAGTTTCGCTTGCGGCAACCACATGTGACGACCCCGGGCTGGACTCCGCTTCGTCCACGGTGAAAGCCGATCCGGCGATTCACAGCGTGAAGTTGATGTATTTTCTCAGTGATCAGCACGGATCAGCTCTAGGCATGACGAAGCGGATATCGTCCTCTTTTGGAAGGCCAAACAAAGTAGTTTCGCTTTCACAACGAAGCACAGCATCTCCACGACATGGCGGCGGCAACAACAATACTACAGCGAGAATAAAAGTTATGCCTTCTTTCTTTGCGTCAACATTTGGGCGGCGTTATGCAAATCTTCCCACACAGTGACGTAGACATGTGGGGGAGTGTTAGAACCGAGCGGCAACCTCCCGCTCTCGCTCGTGAAGCCAACAAGGAAGTGACTTAAACTGTAATTCATCGACTGGCCGCTAGAGGCTGGCTGCAAAAGGGAGTCTGGCTGCAAAAGGGAGTCAATCCCATAGACTCCCCATGTTAAAATGCCCAACTTTACAGCAGAAAAAAACGTTTACAGCCTGGTTCAAAAAGCGGTTTTGGTCTATATAGCTAATTTTGCCCTTCATGACAACTGTGAGGGGGGTGAATGTTTTTATAACTCATCCATTTAAATTATATTAAGCCTTAAAATTCTGCATAATTAAGGGCGTGGCCACTTGAGTGACAGGTGGATTGCCGCTGTTGTCACCACCGTCGAGCTAGGTAGGTGTGGTTTCAGCAACCAGCTCCCGCCTCTTTGCCCATTTTCGATTATCCGGGAGTGACGCGCGGTGACGCGCTGCCAAGATGGCGACGGCTGGCTCCGCCTACTTTAGGCTTCAAAACACTCGTCGGAAGTCTACGGGTTACGTCACGGACACTACGTCCATGTTTTTATACAGTCTATGGTTAGAACGAGCCGTTTTAGGAGGGCGTGGACACAAGTCTTAACTTTTATAACTTTTAGATCTTATCTATTCACGAACAGCTTGTAACACTTCCAAAGAGAAAGCAAAATTTGAAATGGCATCATATGACCCCTTTAAGCGGCCAAATACACACAAAATTATGTCAAAATGCCCGCCTGGTGAGTATGCTCATAAACACAGTGGTTTTGTCTTAAGTGAATGTAAGCAGTTGTTGAGAAAGAAAACCATTGTATGTATCAGAATATTGGATCCGTGCGGTCGGCCTTAAAGAAACAGCAGCCTAATAAAGCTGTGCCGTCTGTCATTATTGTTAATCAAACAACAAAAGACCAAAAAAAAAAAAAAAAAAAAAAAAAAAAAAACATTGATGACAAATCACATAAATCAGGATAAATCCCAATTTTAAATTCAACAGTATTTATCGATCAATCACTGCTCTTGACTAAATAACTTTTTTAACTTTCATTTGAAGGATTAATATGGTTTTAATTTACAGTTTATTTAATTTCTGTATATTTCTGTACCTGAATACTAGGCTACTTGTTAGACCTAAACGGTTTCCTAAATGCAATTCAGGTCCTGAGTTTAGTTGATAATATTGGTTAAATAAATTGTAATATTCAATGATGTAATATGCTCTCTGCGTGGTGTAACGTCTGGCACAGTCGCAGCTTGTCCTTATTACTATAAACAAATAGAAAGCAAATTAGTAGCATTAATAGTCATTAACTTTAGTTAACATATGCAATGATAAATTTGAACATAGATTTGTATTCTTATTTTACATGAATACTTGTAAAATAATGGAACATTAGGTCATGAATATTGTCTCAAAATTCATGGAAAGTATTGCTAAAAATGTGTACGAACCATGAATGTAACAACATTTCATGTTTAAAACGAGCAAATATCGTCAGTGGGGTATGAAAATGTGTTTTCCCTATGAAATATTTTCTGAGAAAATAAAAATTTTTCTGAGCCCGTTGGCATACATATTTGGGTAACACGTTACAATAAGGTTCATTAGTTAACATTAGTTAACTACTTTAGTTAACATGAACTAAGAATGAACAATACAGCATTTATTAATCTATGTTCATGTTAATTTCAACATTTACTAATGCATTATTAAAATCAAAAGTTGTGCTTGTTAACATTAATGCACTGTGAATTAACATGAACTAACAATGAACGACTGTATTTTCATTAACATTAACAAAGATTAATAAATAAATGTATTGTTCATTGTTTGTTCATGTTATGAACTAACATTAACTAATGGAACCTTTTATTATATATATTTATTTCCATGATGATGATAACAAAACAATCTCTAATCTAAAAGAGCTAAATTCATTCGAAATAAAATAAAAATAAAAGAAATCAGAATCAATCCATCTGGTGAAGTTCACTGTTAAATCTAAGAAAGAATTGAACGTCTGTTGTTCTCTAAAATTACACAAAAGAACCAGGATGGCTGTGGTAAAGGAGTTATTGATTTGCACACTTCATAAATCTGTTAATTGCTCATTGTGAATTGTTCAATAACAATTAAGATCAACAAGAAAAACATTTTTGTAAAGTGATATTATAAGGAGAAAATCATTATCTTCATTTTTATGTTTGTTTGTTTGTTTGTTTTTTTCAGACAGTGGAACGCATGATTTTTACAAGAAACTTCTGATGTTAGTTAATACACAAAAATTAATTGAACCTTATTGTAAAGTGTTACCCATATTTGTTTTTGTTTTAATCAATTTCTAATAAAACAAGACTTTGTATTTTATTTTTATGCAATTTTGCTTCTCAAGTAAATGTATTTTGATCTAAGAATCTTTAGACATTTGCACTGGAAAACAAGACAAAATGCTGAGGAAGACCATTGCTTTTTTTGTTTTTTTGCAGTGTGATCAGAAGGTACAGAAAAAGTTGTTTTCGTATTCTAGAGGATGGGAACAAGCCATTGATTAGCTTTTATTTTTTTTCTTCTAGTAAAATGAATTAAAAGGTAATGGAGATCTGTTGGAAGTTGTATTTTCAAACTTTGAAGCCTTGCTAATACAAGACATTTACATTTAGAGACCATATTGACAAAATTTTCTTTTCTTGGTCTGAAAAACTCTTAAATTTGCCTTCATAAAACATGCAGAAACCTTGGGATAAACAGTACTAGTTATGTGTAAAGCATGCCTGATATGAGGCCACTGAGTCTGATATACTGTCCAACTGTTGTAGTGTTTATTTCACTCTTTCCCTCATGGCTTCTTTGACCTGTTGGTCAACCGCAGTCAGAGCTGAAAACTAAGTGCTGTGATTTTAAATGTCCATGTGGGTCAGTGCGGATAGACATTAGGGTTGTGACGGTGAGGAAATTTTCCCACCGGTTAATCGACGTGTGTCAATACCGGTAATACCGGTATCACCACGGGGGTGGGGGCGTTCCCTTTTTTCCTCGCTTTCCTTCGCTTTTAAATAGCTTGTAAAAGCAGCGTGCACATTTTACTTTCACTTTCAAATAGTGCCAATTCGGAGTAAAGCAATTGTTCGTTTTTAGTTCGTTTGAATGTTCCCTCTTTTCCTCGCTTCGAATTAGCGGCAGTTAGGCGTCAATTGCTTGAATGCAACAACAAAATACAACGTCAAACTCACTTTAGCCTATTTATAAAACATAGAACTTTTATTAACAAAACAAATAAAAATACACCATGCTATAGGGCAGGCTATGCCTAATATAAAATAACAAATAACTTACATAAAGTTTAAATGTACAAAACTGGAAACAAGTAAACATGTATAATATATAACCAAATAAATAAGAAACGTAGAATGTTTGTTTCGAAACTAAATCATCCGCGATCGTCTTGTCTGTCTCACCTCACCTCACTCTTCTTGTCAGTCAGCTCGACTCGCTCTCCTCACTGGAGAAATTAAATCTGATCTGTGATGCGACTGTCATTCAACTGCATTGAGCAGCTGCGTTCAGTTTTTAATTGTAGTGTGTGTTCTTTTACTGAACTAAATTATTTTTATTACTATAAAAAAATCAAAACGATGGTGGGGGTCGGTGACGCGGTGGGCAAGTGACGTAACCGGTGTTGCGGCTTAACACCGGTATCACCGTCAGCACCGTCT